>NW_025721261.1:0-192737 GCF_922984935.1 Meles meles | reverse complement strand
TTTCGCTGATAGCAAGTGATGTGGAGCATTTTTTCATGTGTCTGTTGGCTGTTTGTATGTCTTCTTTAGAGAAGTGACTGTTCATGTCTTCTGCCCATTTTTTAACTGGATTATTTGTTTTTTGAGGAACTGAGTTTGATACATTCTTTCTAGATCTTGGATATCAGTCCTTTATTTCCAATGTGATTTGCAACTTGCAATAATCTTCTTCCATTCTCTGGGTTGCATGGGTTGCATCTTAGTTTTGTTGACTGTTTCCTTTGCTGTGCAGAAGCTTTTTCATCTAGAGGGAAGTACATAGTGGCTCTTCATTAGTTTCTTCTTCTTTATTTTTTAAAGATTTTGTTTATTTATTTGACAGAGAGAGAGAGCAAGAGAGGGAACACAAGCAGGGGGAGTGGGATAGGGAGAAAGAGACCTCCGACTGAACAGGGAGCCTGACATGGGGCTCTATCCCAGGACCCCAGGATCATGACCTGAGCCAGACACTAAATGACTGAGCCACCCAGGTACCACTCTTCATTGGTTTCTAACAAATCATTATATATTCCAAGTATTGTCACAGATGATGTGTTCATTTATGAACTTAAGCATGTTCATTGATGAAAATTAATTCAGTTTCTCACAATTTGTGTATTTTTCTGTATATTTGATTTGTGAACTTTTCCATAAAAAGTAGTTTTGTATAATTATCAATACACCATACATTTTACTTTTTAAGATTTATTTATTTGACAGAGAGAGAGAGAGAACACAAGCAGGAAGAGAGGCAGGGAAAGAAGCAGGCTCCCCACTGAGCCTGACGTGGGGCTTGATCCTAGGACCCTGAGATCATGACCTGAGTTGAAGGCAGCAGCTTAACCCACTGAGCCACCCAGGCGCCCCCCATTTTACTTTTTTAATGTAAATATTAACATCTAAATATTATAATCATTCTTTTCTTTTAACCTGCATAGAGTCATCATAAAATATATAATAATGTTTACCTCTCCTCTTGATTAAAATTTGTTCATCTAACAGGTGAATATTTCAGTCTATATCAATGTGTTTGCTTTGGGATGTTTATGGAAAAACTTGGTGGAAAAAACTCTACATTTGTTATTGAATTAATTTATGTTCTTCTTAACAATGTATGATAATTTCAGTTTCAGTTCCTCCTAACTAATGTAGAGTTCCAACAACTGATCTTCAAAGTTCTTCTACTTAATATTATTTTTATTTGAATTTTAAAAATTTTATCTGTTCGGTGGTGCCTGGGTGGTTTAGCCAACTGAGCATCTGACTCTTGATTTCAGCTCAAGTCATGATCTCAGGGTGGTGAAATCAAGTCCCGTGTTGGGGTCCCTAGTCAACAGGAAGTGTGTTACTGTCCCTCTGCCCCCTCCTTTGGCTCACTCCTGTTTCTCACTTCTCTCTCAAATAAAAAATAAAATCTTAGAAAAATAAAATTACAAATCTTTGACCACATGAGTAATGATTATTTTCCCTTCAGCTTTTGTTTTTATCTTTTACATTCTTTAGGCTAAGATTTAAAGAGATCCTATCTTTTAATTCAGTTTAAATCCCGTGGACTGTATTTATGATGATGGCTTGCATTCACTCTACATGACCCTCCGTATGCTCTGGTTAATCTCCTTGCAGCCCCATACCCATTTAAGCCTAACATCCTTTGTTCTGATCACATGCTTCTTTATGGGACTGGGGAAAAAGTAATAACTAGTGAACGGAACCATTTTAATTGGTAAACTTTACTGGATTTTTAAATTTCAAGAACAGTTGTATTCATATACAGTCCTGTCAATGTTTTTCTTTATAGATAACTATTATATACCATTGTCATTTTCCTGAAACCTTGAATGTCTTCCATTTCCACATTACTTTAATCTGATTACTTGTGTTCTATTTTAATAAAAATATTAAAATCTTTAAAACACTTCCAAATCTGAGTTATTGCCACACATTCACCTACAAATTTCCATGTATTCATTGTATTCCATCCTGTCAGTGTGGAGATATTATGCACACATGCAGGTAAGGCCACCTTTTCCTCATGTAAACAAAATTCCTATCCCCTCACCTATGCCAACAAAATATCAATGCTCAGTCCTGTTCATACTACAAGAAACATTTGACAAATCCATTATTCCCTGCTCAGTGGTGTGGTTTATAACTTGTCTTAAAGAACTCTTGATTTTTTTTTTCTTCATCTTTATTCATGACTCCTTTTCCTTTTCTTGAAAAGTTTCTCCCAATTTTTTGACGCTGGAGTTTCCCACAATTCAATGTTTTCTTTCTTCTATTTAGGGATTAAATTTCAGAAATATCATATACTTTTTGTTTGTTTGTTTGTTTCTCCAAGTCTTTGCCTTTCTGTGCCAACTCTCAAATTTAATTCTCTATCTAAGATATTCCTTCTAGATATAGCTATATATTTTTAACCACCATCTTTATGTCTACCTTTGGGAGATTTGGGCGTCTAATACAATCTCAATATTTCAAGATTGAGATCCTTATCCTGTCCACCTACTGAATGTCCCTACCTGGTTTACAAGATGGGAATTACATATTCTCAGATTCTAGATGTTACCTTTTATCTCTGTTGTCAACAATGGAGCCAGTGCAATCCAGTAAAACCTAGAAATTTGTCCTCTGGTCAAAACTCTTCAGAGACTCCTTATTTCACACATAGCCTTCACAGTGGTGTATAAACCTGATAAATTGAGTCTATTCTCTTCACTTCTAATTGAGCAGGACCTCCTACTGCTTTTTCCATCATTCCACAAGTTTCATACTGGCTGCCTTTTTGCATTCAAACAGGCCAAGAATGTCACTCTGTAAGGTCATTGTCTGATCTCTTCTATCAGAGTGTCTTCTCCACATATGTCTATATAGCCTAAAATTTCTTTCCATTTTCTGATCACACATTAGCTCTTTTAAAATGCAAACTTTTAAGAACTCCCAAACCACTGTGTCTTACAGATTTTATTTTGTATTATTTCCATATTATTCATTACTTTAACATTAACTCAGTTTATGTAAGTGTCAACCTCCTAAAATGTTAGCTCACCATTGTTAGAAATCTTGTGTGTTTTTCTTACTAATGTATCCACAAAAATTTGAATAATTCCTAGTAATCAGCCAATACATATTTGATTAATGGATTAAACAATCTAGGTTAATGCACACTGTAATGTCTAATGTTGAAAATTTGTTTATATTTTTTATTTTATTTTATATGAGTGGAACTGCAAATAGCAAAGATTAGAGTTAATTGAATTCGAGGAAATGGAGATGATAGGTGAGTCATAAAGAAAATTGAATTAAGGGATAATTAAGATAGTTGGAAGACAAAGAAAATTGTAGAACACTATGGTTAAAAAATTAACAAAAGAATTTGTAGAAAAAAAAAACTTTTGCATACTAAATATAGAGGCATTATATCCAGAATCCAAATGGCTTCTGTTGGCTCATTCAGCAAGTGACAGAACCAAAATATTTGATTTTTATTTCCTTATTTTTTATGATTTTATTTATTTGTCAAACAGAGAGAGAGAGAGAGTGCACAGGCAGGAAGAGTGGTAGGCAGAGGCAGAGAGAGAAGCAGGTTCCCCTCCAAATAAGGAGCCGGATGTGAGACTCAGTCCCAGGATGCTGGGATAATGACCTGAGCTAAAGGCAGCTGCTTAACCAAATGAGCCATCCAGGCATCCCCAAATATTTTATTTTTAAATAATTCAACAAGATGAACTTTATATCCTTTCCTTATGCTGTACATAATAGGTTGGATGAACAACTGTATAGAATACAAGCACTAAGAGAGAATATCAGTTGCTAACTTAAATAAACCCCTGAATCAGCACCAGGGGAAAACCCAAATCAAACCAAACAAAACTAAAACAAACAAACAAACAAACAATGATGAATGGGTGAAGAATACGCAGACAGAAGTCTTTGGACTCTCCCTTAGTAGATAGCATTTTCGGAACAGTAGACACTATGTGAAAATATGAGAGAAGAATGGAGATAAAACAGACAAAACTCAATGAAGAAATAATGACAACTACTTGGATCTCAATCCATCACTCACCTAAGCAAAAAAACAATGAGTAAGAAGGGACCATTTAGTGTAGGGGCCTGGTTAGCCAGAGGAACTTACTTGTAAACCCCAGATATAGGGGTGGGCCAGGCCAGATAGCCGTATCTAATCAGTGGGGTGTGCATATATTAACTGTGGTGAGTTGAAATCTCATTGGCCACCTGTGTGTGGGCCGGGCTCAACCACCTCTATAAAGGTTAGTCTGTGAGGCTGGGGAGTAGTAGGAGTTAGAATAGCTGTTGGAGTAGTGGGAGGAGTTAGAATAGCCGTTGGAGTAGTGGGAGGAGTTAGAATAGCCATTGGAGTAGTGGGAGGAGTTAGAATGGCCGTTGGAGTAGTGGGAGGAGTTAGAATAGCCATTAGAGAAGCAGGAGGAGTTAGAATAGCAGTTAGAATAGCCATTAGAGTAGCTGTTAAAGTAGCCTTTCGGAGCCATTAGAGTAGCCATTAGGGTAGCTTTTGGGAGCCATTAGGGTAGTCATAGGAGTGATAGTGGTGGGATCGTCAGGAGTATTGGAGCTTGAGGATAATCAGGAGCATCAGGAGCAGCATTGCTGGGAGCGGCACCACCCCAAGCAGCAGCGCCGCCACGAGTTTTCTCGCTGCCTGCCACCCACCTCGCTGCAGCCCCGCCATGACCAGCCTCGCTGCCCTGAGCCACGGCCTTGCCAGAGCGGCCTCGCCCAAGCAGCCTAACTGGAGCACGTCATTCCAGGGAGCGGCCTCTTCAGTGAGCGGCCTGGTCCAGAGCGGCCTCTTCATCATTGGGAGCAGCCTTCATCCAGCGTGTGGCCTCGTCCAGAGTGGTCTTGTCTGGGGAACAGCCTTGCTCTCCTTGTTGGAGTGGCATCATGGGGAGCAGAGTCTGTGTCATCAGGGTTGTCGTCCTCATCATCCTCACCTCTTTGTAATCAGGAGTGGCATCCTCGTCGTCATTGCCTCTTCATAAGAGATAGCCCCGACCAGTCGGTTTGATTTTTGATGCTTGGCATGAAATAAAGCTTTGCTTGATTTTCGCTTTGTGTCAGTCTCATTCCTTTGACCACGGACCCTAACATTTAGAAGAACTGACACACCAGACTGGATACCTTGGGGATATGAGAGCGCTGTGGATGTTTGAAGAATTCAAGACATCCCACTGCTGAGCCAAGTACTAGTGGCCATGTTGATGCATATGTCCCTCTTCATTATGATTTCAGAGTGCAGAGAGTGTCAGATGATCACATAACAATCCTAGAACTTCACGGTGAGCAAGGTTCTTTCTGTGTAGATCAAAGAAACCATACAGAGGAAATAAAGAATGATAATGAGGGGAGACAAGATGGCAGGGAATCAGGAGGAGGTGCCATTTCAACCTGTACCCTAAAGTGAGCTGATTACCTACCGAAGAACTCTGATCACCCATCAAATCAGCCTGAGATCAGAATTATACATGTCTGGATCTCTACATAGGCATAAGATTCCAGTGGGCAGGTAAAGCAGAGTGGGAATGTCAGACTGATATTGGAAGATAAACAAAAGGGGGAGGGATCCACCAGAGGTGACTGATTGGAAAGTAATACCCCAATACGAGAGTGCTCTGCATCTGGGGACCAGCATTATCTTGGAGTCTGGTTGAAAGCACTCAAAAAGAATAAAAGGTCGCAGGGGGAAATTGTGGGAATTGGGGCCGTTAGGGACAGGGGCTTAAGTCCCCGAACCCAGGACAGCCTCACCTGGTGCTGAGCCAGAGAGAGTTCGGCGGAGAAACCAGCTTTTGGCCCCTGAGCCACCAGCGTGCCAGAAAGTGCATGGGGTCTGGCTCCTGTGAGGGGCTGGGAGCCTTGCCAGCTGGCAGAAGCACAGCCTTTTTGCAGTACCCACGCGAGTGCTGTATCCTGCTATCAGAGTCTGAGTTGCGCCCCGTGTCCTGCCCTGAGAGAGGTGCACGCAGGTGCCAGCCTGGTGCTCTCGGACCCAGAAAGACCAGGCACTCCTAGCCCAGGCCAGTGGGAAAATCTCAGTGTGCAATCGCTGCTTGGAACCTCTCTGGTGGTCCTGAGCTGCCCAGATAGCCGCGTTATTGTGGTTTTGGGTACAAGCAGGAGTTCCTGTGTCCCCAGGGACCGTGACTCAGAACATGCTCAGCCACCGGTTGAGGGGGAAATTATGAGCTCTGCAGCACCCAGAGGGAAACAGACTGGGGCTTCTCTCACACAGGGAGGTCTGGGTGCATTTTGCTTTCCTCCAAACCTCCAAAAACCATCAAAACCTGTCAAGACAAGAGAAAAAAAAAACTCAAAATGAACAAACAAACATAAAAACCTCCAAAGAACAAAAGCATGAAAAACCGGTTTCCACAGAGCCCACAGCCTTGAGGGGGTCAGGAGGATTAACTCAGGGAACATAGCCTAAAAACCCAAGTGGCAGGCCCCTCCCCCAGAAAGCCAACCAGGAAAAAAAAAGACAAAAAAAAGATGACAAGAGAACAACCACCACAACTTCATAGATACAACTTTTATTTTTAATTCGTTCCCACTATTCTGATTCATTATTTAAATATAGATAATTTTTAACCTATTTACCATCACAGTGAGATGTCCAGTACATCAAATTCCATAATAACTTTCTAACCTGAACATTATGATACACATACCCGTGTTTTTCTTATGCTTTTCTATTTTTAAATTTTTTAAAAATTTACTTAAGTTTAGTTTATACATTTTTATTTTATTGTTTAACATTCATATAGAGTTAAACTTCAAGGTAATACCCTTTCCCCAATCAATGCTACCCCTATAGGTAAACCAATTTTTAATATCCCTTTATCTTAGGAAAGTTGACTTCTTTAAAAAGATATCAAGATACATCCAGGAAGAATCAAAATAACCTTGCTCACGGTGACTGACAAATTATAACCATTCTCGCAACTTTTTCTTCCACCAGTGCTTCTGTGTATTTGTGTTTGTCCTGATAGTATATAAATCTTATACTTGGGATTCTTTGACAAGGTTCTTTTTTGCTTTTTGCTTTTATATATATATATATATAAAAGCAAAAAGCAAAAAGCAAAAAGAAAAAAAGATATATATATATATAGCAATACTATAATATAGTATATACCATAATATAGATATATAATATATTATATATTATATACATTATATATATTATATATATAATATAATATATATACATATATAATATATATACATTATATATATTATATGTATAATATATTATATATATTGTATACATTATATATAGATATCTACATATAATACATATAGATATATATAGCTATACTATATAATAGATATATATTATATATCTATATATCTATATATATATACATATATATCTATATATATATCTATATATATCTATATATCTATATATATATACATATATATCTATATATATATCTATATATATCTATATATCTATATATATAATACAATATATTTATATATTATATATCTATTATATAAATATATTGTATTATTATAAATGTATATATATAATGAATTTTATACATTATACACATTATATATAATTATATAATGTATGTAATTATATATAATTGTATATTATACAATTATATATAAAGCGTAGAATGTATATGTATACGTATACATTATATATAATTATATATAATATATAAAATGTATATGTATATGTATATGTATAATGTATATGTATATATGTATGATATATATGTATATATGTATTATATACATTATACACATTATACATATATACATAAATAAAATGTATATGTATATTTATATGTATATGTGTATATGTATAATATATATATGTATTATATACATTATACACATTATACACATATACATTATATACATATATACATACAATTATATATGTATATAATGTATATATAATATATAATATATTATATATCTATATTATAGTATAGCTATATATATGCCCTCTTGTCATATACTTGTTTTTTCAATTTATTTTAATTTCTTTCAGGGTAACAGTATTCATTGTTTTTGCAAGACACCCAGTGCTCCATGCAATACGTGCCTTCCCTATTACCCACCACCTGGTTCCCGAACCTCCCACCCCCCCCCCTTCAAAACCATCAGGGTGTTTTTCAGAGTCCATAGTCTCTCATAGTTCATCTCCCCTTCCAATTTCCCTCAACTCCCTTCTCCCCTCCATCTCCCCATGCCCTCCATGTTATTTGTTATGCTCCACAAAGAAGTGAAACCGTATGATACTTGACTCTCTCTGCTTGACTTATTTCACTCAGCATAATCTCTTCCAGTTCCATCCATGTTGCTAAAAAAGCTGGGTATTCATCCTTTCTGATGGACGCATAATAATCCATCGTGTATATGGGCCACATCTTCCTTATCCATTTGTCCATTGAAAGGCATCTTGTTTCTTTCCACAATTTGGTGACCACGGTAATTACTGCTATAAACATTGGGGTACAGATAGCTCTTCTTTTCACTATATCTGTATCTTTGGGGTAAACACCCAGTAGTGCAATTGCAGGGTCATAGGGAAGCTCTATTTTTAATTTCTTGAGGAATCTCCACACTGTTTTCCAAAGTGGCTGCACCAACTTACATTCCCACCAACAGTGTAAGAAGGTTCCCCTTTCTCCACATCATCTCCAACACATGTTGTCTCCTGTCTTGCTCATTTTGGCCGTTCTAACTGGTGTCAGGTGGTATCCCAAATGTGGTTTTAATTTGAATCTCCCAGATGGCTAGTGAAGATGAGCATTTTTTCATTTGTCCGATAGCCATGTGTATGTCTTCACTGGAGTAGTGTCTGTTCATATCTTCTGCCCATTTTCTGGTAGGATTATCTGTTTTGTGTGTGTTGAGTTTCAGAAGTTCTTTATAGATCCTGGATATCAACCTTTTGTCTGTACTCTCATTTGCAAATATCTTCTCCTATTCCGTGGGTTGCCTTTTTGTTTTGTTGACTGTTTCCTTTGCTGTGCAGAAGCTTTTGATCTGAATGAAGTCCCAAAATTTCATTTTCGATTTTGTTTCCTTTGCCTTTGGAGACATATCTTGAAAGAAGTTGCTGTGGCTGATATCGAAGAGGTTACTGCCTATGTTCTCCTCTAGATGGATTCCTGCCTCACGTTGAGGTCTTTTATCCATTTCGAGTTTATCTTTGTGTATGGTGTAACAGAATGGTTGAGTTTCATTCTTCTACATATACCTGTCCAGGTTCCCAGCACCATTTATTGAAGAGACTGTCTTTTTTTCCACCGGATATTTGTTCTTACTTTTTCAAAGATGATTTGACCATAGAGTTGAGGGTCCATATCTGGGATCTCTACTCTTATCCACTAGTGTCTGTTTTTATGACAACATGCTGTCTTGGTGATCACAGCTTTGTAGTAAATCTTGAAATCAGGTAACATGATGCCGCCAGTTTTATTTTTGTTTTTCAACATTTCCTTAGCAATTCGGGGTAATAATTCCATACAAATTTTAGGATTCTTTGCTCCAGCTCTTTGAAAAATACCAGTGGAATTTTGATCAGAATGGCATTAAAAGTATAATTTGCTCTAGGCAGTATAGACATTTTAACAATGTTTATTCCTCCTTTCCAAGAGCATGGAATGGTCTTCTACCTGTTTGTCTTCTTCAATTGCTTTAATGAATGTTCTGTAGTTTCTCAAATACAGATCTTTACCTCTTTGGTTAGGTTTATTCCCAGGTCTCTTAAGGTTCTTGGTGCTATGGAAATGGAATCGATTCTCTAATTTCCCTTTCTGTATTTTCATTGTTAGTGTATAAGAAAGTCACTGATTTATGTACATTGACTTTAAATTGTGCCACGTTACTGAATTGCTGTATGTGTTCTAGTAGTTTGGGGGTGAAGTCTTTGGGGTTTTCCATATAAAGAATCATGTCATCTGTGAAGAGAGAGAGTTTGATTTCTTCCTTGCCAATTTGGATACCTTTTATTTCTCTTTGTCGCCTGATTGCCATTGCTAGGACTTCTAATACCATGTTGAACAAGAGTGGTGAGAGTGGGCATCCTTGTCGTGTTCCTGATCTCAACGGGAAGGCTGCAAGCTTTTTCCCATTGAGGATGATATTTGCTGTGGGTCTTTCATAGATAGATTTCATGAAGTTCAGGAATGTTCCCTCTATCTCTATACTTTGAAGCATTTTAATCAGGAACACATGCTGGATTTTGTCAAATGCTTTTTCTGTATCAATTGAGAGGACCATATGGTTCTTCTCTCTTCTCTTATTGATTTGTTCTATCACATTGATTTGCGAATGTTGAACCAACCCTCTAACCCAGGGATGAATCCCACCTGGTCATGGTGGATAATGTTTTTAATGTGCTGCTGGATCCTGTTTGCTAGGATCCTGTTGAGAATCGTAGCAACCATATTCATCAGTGATATAGGTCTGAAATTCTCCTTTTTGGTAACGTCTTTACCTGGTATCAGGATCAGGGTAATTCTGGCTTCATGAAAAGAGTCTGGAAGTTTTCCTTCTGCTTCTATTTTTTTGAAACAGCTTCAGGAGAATAGATGTTATTTCTTCTTTGAAAGTTTGGGAGAATTCCCCAGGGAATCCGTGAGGTCCTTGGCTCTTGTTTTTTGGGAAGTTTTTGATCACTGCTTCAATCTCGTCTTTGAAACTCTTGATCTCTCCATCCATTTTGAATATCAGTCTTGCTGGATAAAGTATTCTTGGCTGCATGTTATTCTCATTTAGTGCCCTGAATATATTTTTCCAGCCCTTCCTGGCTTGCCAGGTCTCTGTGGAAAGGTCTGTTGTTATTCTAATGGGCTTTCCTCTTTCTGTAAGGAGCTTCTTTATCCTAGCTGCTTTCAAGATGGTCTTTCTAGAATTGTAATTCTTCATTTTAACTATCAGGTGTCAGGAGGACTTTTGAGAATCTAAAATATTGGGGGGAAACCGCTCTGCCTCTAGTACATGAATATTGTTTCCATTCGTGAGATTGGGAAAATTTTCATAGACAACTTGTTCCACTATATCTTCTAGACTTCTTTCTTTCTCCTCCCCTTCAGGGATTCCAAAAATTCTGATGTTGGAATGTTTCATGGCATCATTTATTTTCGTGATTCTTTTTTTATGGCTTCTGAGCTATTTGTTCCAGGTTCCTCCTGATCCTTTCTCTCTCTTTTTGTCCTCCAGATCACTAATTTTATCTTCTGTGTCAGTTACCATAGCTTTTAGAGAATTTAGATTAGATTGGAACTCATTGAGAACATTGTGAACATCATGTCTGGTGGCTTTCAGTTCTGCCCTAACATCATGAACATCATCCCTGGAGGCTTTATTTCTGCCCTAATCAATTCTGTTAGGTCATCCATGGCCTTCTCCAAACTTGCTATTGTCTGGATAATTGTTAGCCTGAATTCCTTTTCCGACATATTGTCTATGTTGACATATGTCTATGTCGAAGGAAGGTCCTTCCTCTGTATTTTTCTTCTTTTTTTTAAATATATTTTTTTCAGCAAAACAGTATTCATTGTTTTTACACAACACCCAGTGCTCCATGCAATACGTGCCCTCCCTACTACCCACCACCTGGTTCCCCCAACCTCCCACCCCGCCACTTCAAAACCTTCAGGTTGTTTTTCAGTGTCCATAGTCTCTTATGGTTTGCCTCCCCTTCCAATTTCCCTCAACTTCCTTCTTCTCTCCATCTCCCAATGTCCTCCATGTCATTTGTTCTGCTCCACAAATACGTGAAACCATATGATACTTGACTCTCTCTGCTTGACTTATTTCACTCAGCATAATCACTTCCAGTCTCGTCCATGTTGCTACAAAAGTTGGGTATTCATCCTTGTATTTTTCTTCTGTTAGGGATTCCTCCTCCTATTCATTTTGGTAAGAGATTACAGAACAGAAGCAGCTGGATGTATTGACTGTGGTGCAGTCAAGGTGCACCCTGGAATGCTTCTGTGCAAGCAGGAATCCCCACCCAAATGAAAGAAAAAAGAACAGAAAAAGAATAAGAAAGAGAGAGAGAAAGGAACAAAAGGAAAGATAAAAGGGAAGGCTCAGCCTGAATAGGCCCCAAGGTAAGCTTTATGAAGTATAGAAACAAAAACAGAAAAACAAAAAAGACTGATAAAAGTATATGATGAGAGAAAAAAATATATATATAAGCAAAAAAAGGAAGAACCTCGTCAAAAAGAACCCCAAGTATAAGATTTATATACTATCAGGAGAAACAAAAAGACACAGAAACACTGGTGGAAGGAAAAGATAGGAGAGTGGTTATATATTCTCAATGTGGGTGAGGAAGGTTATTTTGATTCTTCCTGGATGTATCTTGATATCTTTGATATCAACTTTCCTTAGATAAAGGGGAATTAAAAATTGGTTTGCCTATAGGGGTAGCATTGATTGGGGAAAGGGGATTGCCTTGAAGTTTAACTCTATATGTATATTAGAAAATAAAAATTAAAAAAGAATAAGCTAGACTAAACTAAAATTTAAAAAAAAATTAAAAAAATAGAGAAGCATAAGAAAAACATGGGTGTATTTATCAATAAGTTCAGGTTAGAAGGTTATTAAGGAATTTGATGTACTGGACATCTCACTGTGAGGGTAAATAGGTAAAAAATTATCTATATGTATATAAAAAAATGAACCAGAATAGTGGTAATGAGTTAATAATAAAAGTTGTATTTATGAAATAGTGGTGGTTGTTCTCTTGTCATCTTTTTTTTTTTCTCCTCCTTTCCAGGTTAGTTTTCTGCAGGAGGGGCCTGCCAGGTGGGTTTTCAGTCAATGATGTTCCCTGAGTTAGGTCCTCTTGCCCCCCTCAAGTGGGTGGGCTCTGACGAAACTTTTTTTCAGGCTTTTGTTCTCTGGAGGTTTTTATGTTCTTTCATCTGCTTTCTCTTGCCTTGATAGCTTTTGATGGTTTTTGGAGGTTTAGAGGAAAGCAAACTGCACCCCGACCTCCCTCTCAGAGAGAAGCCTCAGAATGCTCTGCAGAGCTGCTGGCAGACTTGGCGCAGAGTCATGGTTCCTGGGGATGAAGGATCTCCTCCTTGTACCCAAAACCACAGCAGCGGTGGCTGTCTGGGCAGCTCCAGACTTCCAGAGAAGTTCCAATCAGGGATCACACACTGAGAATTTCCCACTGGCCCAGGCTGGGAATGCCTGGTTTTTCTGGGTCCCAGAGCTCCCCGCTAGCACCTGTGAGCACATCTCCCAAGGGAGAGTGTGGGGCATGCGCATCTCAGGCTCTGATCCCTCGGCAGGGTCTAAGAGCGCCAGGATAATGCCTGCCTGCACCTCTCTCAAGGAGGGTGTGGGGCGCGGGTGTCTCAGGAAAGCCATCTGGCGAGTTTCCCCTGCCCCTCACAGGATCTGGACTCCACGTGGTCTCGGGCGTGCTTGCGGCTCAGGCGCGCTGGTGGATCAGGGACCAAGACCTAGTTTCTCTGCAGCACTCTCTCTGGCTCAGTGCCAGGGGAGGCTGGGTCTGGGGATTAAGCCCCTGACCCTAACTGCCACAATTCCCACAGTTTCCACCCCCCCCCCCCCGTGATCCTTTGCTCTTTTTCTGAGTGCTTTCAATCAGACTCCAGGTTAATGCTGGTCCCCAGATGCAGGGAACTCTCATCTTGGGGTATTACTTTCCAATCCATAGCCTTTGGTGGCTCCCTCCCCCTTTTGATTATCTTCTGATATCAATCCGACATTCCCACTCCACTTAACCTCACCACTGGTGTCTTCTGCTCCTGTAGAGGTCCAGACGTGTATAATTCTGATCTCAGGCTGATTTAATGGGTGATCAGAGTTCTTTGGTAGGTAATCAGCTCACTTTAGGGTACAGGTTGAAATGGCGCCTCCTCCTACTTCTGTGCCATCTTGACTCCTGGACCTTGTCATATACTTTTATCAGTATTTTTGTTTGTCTGTTTTTCTTTGTTTACTTCTTAAATATTACCTTGGGGCCCATTTGGGCTGAGCCTTCTCTTTTATCTTTCTTTTCTCTTTCTCTCTATTTTTTTTAACTTTTTCTTTTCTTTTTTCTCTCTTTCTTTTTTCTTTCATTTGGGTGGGGACTCCTGATTTTTCAGAAGCTTTCCAGGGTATACCCTGACTGCACCAGAGTCAATATATCTAGCTATGTCCATTCAGCCATCTCTCACCAAAAATGACTAGGAAGAGGAATGCCCAAGAGAAGAAAAATTCAGAGGATGGGTCTTCTGCAACAGAGCTAATGGCTAATGACATACACAATATGTAAGAAAGGGAATTCAGGCTAACAATTATCCAGACATTAGCTAGGTTGGAGAAAGCCATGGATAACCAAACTGAATTGATTAGGGCAGAACTGAAAACCACCAAAGATGATGTTCCTGGTGTTAGGGCTGAACTGAAAGCCACCAGGGATGTTTGTAGCAACATGGATGGGACTGGAAGTGATTATGCTGAGTGAAATAAGTCAAGCAGAGAGAGTCAAGTATCATATGGTTTCACTTATTTGTGGAGCATAGCAAATGACATGGAGGATATTGGGAGATGGAGAGGAGAAGGAAGTTGAGGGAAATTGGAAGAGGAGGTGAGCCATAAGAGACTATGGACTCTGAAAAACAACCTGAAGGTTTTGAAGGGGCGGGGGTGGGAGGTTGGGGGAACCAGGTGGTGGGTAGTAGGGAGGGCACGTATTGCATGGAGCACTGGCTGTTGTGCAAAATCAATGAATACTGTTACACTGAAAAAAAATAAATAAATAAAAAATTTAATGTCATTGCAAAAAAAAAGGAAAGAAAGAAAGCCACCAGGGATGATATTCACAATGCTCTCAATGAGTTCCAATATAATCTAATTCTCTAAAAGCTAGGGTAACTGAGACAGAAGATAGAATTAGTGATCTGGAGGACAAACAGAGAGAGAGAAAGAATCAGGAGGAATCCTGGAACAAACAGCTCAGAAGCCACAAAAATAGAATCAGGGAAATAAATGATGCCATGAAATGTTCCATCATCGGAATTTTTGGAATCCCTGAAGGGGAAGAGAAAGAAAGAAATCTAGAAGACATAGTGGAACAAGATCTCCATGAAGATTTTGCCAACGTCGCGAATGGAACCAGCATTCATGTACTAGAGGCAGAACCGTCTCCCCCCAAGATTATAGATTCTCGAAAGTCCTCGAGACACCAAATAGCAAGAACGAAGTATTATAATTGTAGGCATGCCCTCTTGAAGGCAGCGAGGACAAAGAAGATTCTTACATACAGAGTAAAGTTCATCAGAATAATGTCAGACCTGTCCACAGAGACCAGGCAAGCCAGCAAGGGCTGGCAAGATATGTTCAGGGCACTAAATGAGAAGAACATACATCCAAGAATACTTTATCCAGAGAGACTGACTTTCAAAATGGATGGAGAGATAAAGACTTTCCAACACCAGCCAGGCTTAAAGACTATGCAACCACCAAGCCGACACTGCAGGAAATATTAAGGGGGGGTTCTATAAAAGAGGGAAAATCCTAAGAACTTCACTGAAGAGGAATATAGAGACAATCTACAGAAAGAAAGACTCCAAAGGTAACACTATATCAATAAAAATGTATCTATCAATAATCACTCTGAGTGTGAATGGCCTAAATGTGCACATAAAATGACACAGGGCTACAGACTGGACAAAATGACAGGACCCATCCATATGTTGTCTACAAGAGACCCATTTGAACCTAAGGATAAACCCAGGCTGAAAGTGAAGGGATGGAGAAGCATCTTTCGTGCCAATGGGCCTCAAAAGAAGACTGGGGTAGCGATTCTCATATCAGATAACTCAGATTTTAGACTAAAGACTGTACTCAGAGATACAGAAGGACACTACATAATTCTTAAAGAGATTATCCACCAGGATGATCTAACAATTGTAAATATCAATGCCCCCAATATGGGAGCAGTCAGTTACATAAGAGAACTGTTAATCAGGATAAAAAGTCATATTGATATGAATACATTAATTGTAGTAGATCTTAACATGCCACTCTCAGTAACAGACATATCATCCAAGCAGAAAATCAATAAAGAAAAAGAGCTGACACATTGGATCAGAAAAATGACTGACACGTTGGATCAGATGGACCTCATAGATATATACAGAACATTCCACCCTAAAACAACAGAGTACTCATTCTTCTCGAGTGCATATGGAACCTTTTACAGAATAGTCCACATACTGGGTCACAAAGGAGGGCTCAGCTGATACCAAAAGACTGAGATTATTCCCTGCATATTCTCAGAACACAATGCTCTGAAACTAGAGCTTAACCACTAGGAAAAGTTTGGAAGGAATTCAAAACGTGGAAGCTAAAAATCACCTTGCAAAGGACAGCAAAGGCAGTCCTAAGGGGGAAATACATTGCCATCCAAGCCTCCCTCAAAAAATTTGAAAAATCCAGAATACACAAGCTGTCTCCACATTTGAAAGAAGTGGGGAATCAACAACAAATTAAACCACCTCCACATACAATTGGTGAAAAAAAAATCAAGATTAGAGCAGGGATCAATGAAGTAGAAAATAGAGATACAGTAAAACATATCAATGAAACTAGAAACTTTTTTTATAAAATCAATAATATAGATAAAGCATTGGCCACATTAATCCAAAAGAAAAGAGAAAGCTAAAATTAATAAAATTATGAATGAAAAGGGAGAGATCACAACTAACACCAAAGAAGTAGAAACAATAATCACAAGTTATTATCAACAGATATGCCAATAAGTTAAGTAATCTAGATGAAATGGATGCCTTCTTAGAAAACTATAAACTCCCAAAATTGAACCAGGAAAAAATTGACAATCTGAATAGACCGATATCTTGTAACAAGATTGAAGCATTGATCAAAAAACTCCCAAAAGCAAGAGCCCAGGACCTGACAGAATTCCTGGGGAATTCTACCAAAACTTTCAAATAAGAAATAACACCAATTCTCCTGAAGCTGTTTCAAAAAAAATTGAAGTAGAAGGAAAACGTCCAGACCCTTTTCATGAAGCCAACATTACCCTGATCCCCAAACCAGGCAAAGACCCTACCAAAAAGGAGAATTTCAGACCAATATCACTGATGAATATGGATGCAAAGATTCTCAACAAGATCCTAGGAAACAGAATCCAACAGCACATACAAAAGATTATCCACCATGACCAGGTGGGATTCATCCCTGGGTTGCAAGGATGGTTCAACATTTGCAAATCAATCAATGTGATAGAACAAATCAATAAGAGAAGAGAGAAGAATCACATGGTCCTCTCAATTGATGCAGAAAAAGCATTTGACAAAATCCAGCATCCGTTCCTGATTCAAACGCTTCAAATTATAGGGATAGAGGGAATATTCCTGAACTCCATAAAATCTATCTATGAAAGACCCACCGCAAATATCATCCTCAATGGGAAAAAGCTTGTAGCCTTCCCGTTGAGATCAGGAACACGACAAGGATGCCCACTCTCACCACTCTTGTTCAACATAGTATTAGAAGTCCTAGCAACGGCAATCAGACAACAAAGAGAAATAAAAGGTATCCAAATTGGCAAGGAAGAAGTCAAACTCTCTCTCTTCACAGATAACATGATTCTTTATATGGAAAACCCAAAGGACTCCACTGCCAAACTACTAGAACTCATACGGCAATTCAGTAACATGGCAGGATATGAAGTCAATGTACAGAAATCAGTGGCTTTCTTATACACTAACAATGAAAATACAGAAAGGCAAATTAGAGAATCGATTCCATTTACTCTAGCACCAAGAACCATAAGAGACCTGAGAATAAACCTACCAAAGTGGTAAAGGATCTGTACTCGAGGAACTACAGAACACTTATGAAAGAAATTGAAGAAGACACAAAAAGATGGAAGACCATTCCATGCTCTTGGATCGGAATAATAAACATTGTTAAAATGTCTATACTGATTTATAAAAAAATAAAAGTAAAAAAATGTCTATACTGCCTAGAGTAATCTAGACTTTTAACACCATTCCGATCAAAATTCCACCGGTATTTTTCAAAGAGCTGGAGCAAATAATCCTAAAATTTGTATGGAATCAGAAGAGACCCCGAATTGCTAAGGAAATGTTGAAAAGCAAAAACAAAACTGGTGGCATCACGTTGCCCGATTTCAAGCTTTACTAAGAAGCTGTGATCACCAAGACAGCGTGGTACTGGCATAAAACAGACACATTGACCAGTGGAACAGAGTGGAATGCCCAGACATGGACCCTCAACTCTATGGTCAAATAATCTTCGACAAAACAGGAAAAAATATTCAATGGAAAAAAGACAGTCTCTTCAATAATGGTGCTGGGAAAGCTGGACAGCGATATGTAGAAGAATGAAACTTGGCCATTCTCTTACACCGTACACAAAGATAAACTCGAAATGCATCAAAGACCTCAACGTGAGACAGGAATCCATCAGAATCCTAGAGGAGATCGTAGGCAATAACCTCTTCGATATCAGCCACAGCAACTTCTTTCAAGTTATGTCTCTAAAGGCCAAGGAAACAAAAGCGAAAATGAACTTTTGGGACATCATCAAGATCAAAACCTTCTGCACAGCAAAGGAAACGGTCAACAAAACAAAGAGTCAACCCACGGAATGGGAGAAGATATTTGCAAATGACAGTACAGACAAAAGGTTGATATCCAGGATCTATAAAGAACTCTTCAAACTCAACACACACAAAACAGATAATCCTATCAAAAAATGGGCAGAAGATATGAACAGACATTTCTCCAATGAAGACATACAAATGGCTATCAGACACATGGAAAAAAGTTCATCATCACTAGCCATCAGGGAGATTCAAATTAAAACAACATTGAGATACCACCTTTCACCAGTTAGAATGGCCAAAATTAGCAAGACAGGAAACAACGTGTGTTGGAGAGGATGTGAAGAAAGGGGAACCCTCTTCCACTGTTGGTGGGAATGCAAGTTATTGCAGCCACTTTGGAGAACAGTGTGGAGATTCCTGAAGAAATTAAGAATAGAGCTTCCCTATGACCCTGAATTTGCACTGCTGGGTATTTACCCCAAAGATACAGATGTAGTGAAAAGAAGGGCCATCTGTACCCCAATGTTTATTGCAGCAATGGCTACAGTCGCCAAACTGTGGAAAGAACCAAGATGCCCTTCAATGGATGAATGGATAAGGAAGATGTTGTCCATATACAAAATGGAGTATTATGCCTCCATCAGAAAGGATGAATACCCAACTTTTGTACCAACATGGACGGGACTGGAAGAGATTATGCTGAGCGAAAAAAGTCAAGCAGAGAGAGTCAAGTATCGTATAATCTCACTTATTTGTGGAGCATTACAAAGAACACGGTGGACATGGGGAGATGGAGAGGAGAGGGAGTTGAGGGAAACTGGAAGGGGAGATGAACCATGAGAGACTATGGACTCTGAAAAACAACCTGAGGGTTTTGAAGGGGCGGGAGTGGTGGGAGGTTGAGGAATCAGGTGGTGGGTAATAGGGAGGGCACATACTGCATGGAGCACTGGGTGTGGTGCAAAAACAATGAACACTGTTACACTGAAAATAAACAAATAAAAATTAAAAAAAAAAACAGATACATATACCAGTGGAACAGAGCAGAGAACCCAGATATGGACCCTCAACTCTATGGTCAAATAATCTTCGACAAAGCAGGAGAGAATATACAGTGGAAAAAAGACCGTGTCTTCAATAAATGGTGCTTTGAAAATTTGACAGCTATACATAGAAGAATGAGACTCGACCATTCTCTTACACCGTACAAAGAAATCAACTCTACACTTGATCTTAGCCAAAAGGCCGAGAAGCGATAAGAAATCAACTCTAAATGGACAAAAGACTTCAACGTGAGGAACGAATCCATCAGAATCCTACAGGAGAACATAGGCAGTACCCTCTTTGATATCAGCCACAGCAACTTCTTTCAAGATATGTCTCCCAGGGCAAAGGAAACTAAAGTGAAAATGAATTTTTGGGACTTCATCAAGATCAAAACCTTCTGCACAGCAAAGGAAACAGTCAAGAAAACAAAGAGGCAACCCACAGAATGGGAGATGATATTTGCAAATGACAGTACAGACAAAAGGCTGATATCCAGGATCTATAAAGAAGTTCTGAAACTCAACACACACAAAACAGATAATCATGTCAAAAAATGCGCAGAAGACATCAACAGACACTTCTCCTAAGAAGACATACAAATGGCTATCAGACACATGAAAAATGTTCATCATCACTAGCCATCAGGGAGATTCAAATTGAAACCACTTTGAGATACCACCTCTACCAGTTAGAATGGCCAAAATTAGCAAGACAGGAAACAACGAGTGTTGGAGAGGATGTGGAGAAAGGGGAACCCTCTTCCACTGTTGGTGGGAATGCAAGTTGGTACAGCCACTTTGGAGAACAGTGTGGAGATTCCTCAAGAAATTTAAAATAGAGCTTCCTTATGACCCTGTAATTGAACTACTGGATATTTACCCCAAAGATACAGATGTAATGAAAACAAGGACCATCTGTACCCCAATGTTTATAGCAGCAAATGGCCATGGTCGCCAAACTGTGGAAAGAACCAAGATGCCCTTCAACGGATGAATGGATAAGGAAGATGTGGTCCATATACACAATGGAGTATTATGCCTCCATCAGAAAGGATGAATACCCACATTTTGTAGCAACATGGACGGGACTGGAAGAGATTAAGCTGATTGAAATAAATCAAACAGAGAGTCAAGTATCATATGGTTTCACTTATTTGTGGAGCAGAACAAAAAACATGGAGGACATGGGGAGATGGAGAAGAGAATGGGGTTGATGGAAATTGGAAGGGTAGATGAACCATGGGATACTCTGGAGTCTGAAAAACAATCTGAGGGTTCTGAAGGTGTGGGACATGGGAGGTTTGGGGAGCCTCATGCTGGGTATTAAGGAGGGCACATATTGCATGGAGCACTGGGTGTGGTGCAAAAACTATGAATTCTGTTATGCTGAAAAGAAATTAAAAATATTTAAAATAAAAATAAAGCTCCATATTTTCCATAGATTCAAGTTGATAAATAAAGTGAAAGAATTAAACTCAAAAAAAAGAGAAGAATCATAATGATTCCAACGAGGTGGTAAAATGATTTTTGAGCCCTCATCCCCATAGAGAAACAGTGATTTTGGCAACTTTACATAGATAATAATACCAGCTTCTAGTCTAGGGGTCCAGAAGAGAGATGCAGACAATTTAATGGAGCAAGTAAATGCGAGAATAGGTGATTGGAGAGAGTAAAATAAATATTTTGTGACTGTTGTCACCCTTTACCTAAAGCAATACAGCTTAACACCAATATAGCCCCTTACCCAATGATCTTTTTTTCATGCAGAAAGTGAAAGGTTAGTAAGTGCCCAGTCTCCCAGCCCGAGAAGCCCACTTCTTTCTCCATCATCCAAAACATTGAAAGGATCTTCATAGATGGTCAGTCTAGAAAAGCTAAGGACAGGGAAAGTGTAGGGGTTCACAAGTACTAGGTGTGGAACTTGAAAAATGTTAGTGGTTTCTACTAAATACATTTGGACTCCACCAAAAAAATCATACATGAGCTTCATAGGCAGTATCCCCTGTGGATCTCCTCAACCAGTGCACATGTGCCCTCAGCAATCCATGTGCCCAACTGACTCTGCAGCCAGTGCTCCACATGCCCATGCAGACAATGGGTTAAAATTTCTGCAGATCATGTATTAGGAGAATGGAGTTAGTGTATTCACTGAAGTGTTCATCATCACTAGCCATCAGGGAAATTCAAATTAAAATCACATTGAGATATCACCTTGCACTCGTTAGAATGGCCAAAATTAGCAAGACAAGAAACAACATGTGTTGGAGAGGATGTGGAGAAAGGGGAACCCTCTTCCACTGTGGGTGGGAATGCAAGTTGGTGCAGCCACTTTGGAGAACAGTGTGGAGATTCCTCAAGAAATTAAAAATAGAGCTTCCCTATGACCCTGCAATTGCACTACTGGGTATTTACCCCCAATAATACAAATGCAGTGAAAAGAAGGGCCATCTGTACCCCAATGTTTATAGCAGCAATGGCCATGGTCGCCAAACTGTGGAAAGAACCAAGATGCCCTTCAATGGACGAATGGATAAGGAAGATGTGGTCCATATACAATATAGAGTATTATGCCTCCATCAGAAAGCATGAATACCCAACATTTATATCAACATGGACCGAACTGGAGGAGATTATGCTGAGTGAAATAAGTCAAGCAGATAGAGTCAAGTATCATATGGTTTCAATTATTTGTGGTGTATAACAAATAACATGGAGGATGTGGTGAAATCGAGAGGGGAAGGGAGTTGAGGGAAATTGGAAGGGGAGATGAACCATGAGAGACTATGGACTTTGAAAAACAATCTGAGGGTTTTGAAGGGGTGAGGGATGTGAGGTTGGGGTTCCAGGTTGTGGGTATTATGGAGGGCACATATTGCATGGAGCACTGGGTGTGGTACCTAAACAATGAATTCTGTTACACTGAAATGAAATTAGAAAAAAGAAAAGAAAGGAAAAGAAAAGGTCTGAGAGACCCTCCAGAATCTGTAACATGATTAACTGGTGAAATTATTTCTGATTGGAAAACACTGTTTCTTCCAATGCAAAGAAATCAATGGCAAACTTAACACACACACACACACACACACACACACACACACACACACACACACAATCAAGGAAGCATAACATCAAAGGTACACAATAATTTTCCATTAGCTGACACCAAAGAAACAAAGAACTATGAATTGCCAAACCAAGAATTCAAAATAATTGTTTTTTTATTTTTTTTCAAGATAATTATTTTTTTAAGATTTTATTTATTTATTTGACAGAGTGAGAGTGAGAGGGAAAAATAGTGCACGAGCAAGTGGAGTGGCAGGCTGAAGAAGAGGGAGTAACCAACTCCCCATAGGGCTCAATCTTAGGACCCTGGAATCATGACCTGAACTAAGGCAGATGCCTAACTGATTGAGTCACCCAGGTACCCCCATTGTAATTGTTTTAAGGAAACTCAGCAAGAACAGATATACAACCAAATGAAATCAGGACAATACATGAACAAAATGAGAAGTTTAACAAAGAGATAAAAGTCATAGAAACCTGCTACTTCTCCACCATCTTGAGGGAGGGGGGAGGCGGTTATGGACATTGGGGAGGGTATGTGCTATCATGAGTGCTGTGAAGTGTGTAAACCTGGTGATTCACAGACCTGTACCCCTGGGGATAAAAATACATTATATATTTATAAAAAAAAAAGAAAAAGAAAGGATGAATACCCAACTTTTGTAGCAACATGGACGGGACTGGAAGTGATTATGCTGAGTGAAATAAGTCAAGCAGAGAGAGTCAAGTATCATTTGGTTTCACTTATTTGTGGAGCATAACAAATGACATGGAGGACATTGGGAGATGGAGAGGAGAAGGAAGTTGAGGGAAATTGGAAGGGGAGGCGAACCATAAGAGGCTATGAACTCTGAAAAACAACCTGAGGGTTTTGAAGGGATGGGGGTGGGAGGTTGGGGGAACCAGGTGGTGGGTAATAGGGAGGGCACATATTGCATGGAGCACTGGGTGTTGTGCAAAAACAATGAATACTGTTACGCTGAAAAAATAAATAAATAAATTTAAAAAAAAATCATAGAAACAACGAAATGGAAATTTTGGAGCTGAAAGTTGCAATAAATAAAACGAGAAATGCAGTGGGGACCACCAACCATATCCTTGATCTAGCAGAAATAAAGGATCTCTGAACTTGAAGATAAGTCATTTGAAATGATACAGAAAGAAAGAAAGAAAGAAAGAAAGAAAGAAAGAAAGAAAGAAAGAAAGAAAGAAAGAAAGAATGAATGGAAAAAACTGAAGAAACTGTACAGGATTTTGAGACACTATTAAGCAAACCAGTATACACACTACTATAGCTTCAGAAGGAAAAAAAACCCAGAAAAGCTATTTACAAAAGATAACAAGAGGCTACTGCCCTTGTTCTCCTATAGGATTTTGATGGATTCCTGTCTCACGTTGAGGTCTTTCATCCATTTTGAGTTTATCTTTGTGTATGGTGAAAGAGAATGTCCAAGTTTCATTCTTCTATACATAGATGTCCAATTTTCCTAGCACCATTTATTGAAAAGAATGTCTTTTTTCCACTGGATAATTTTTCCTACTTTGTCAAAGATTATTTGACAAGAGTTGAGGGTCCATATCTGGGCTCTCTACTCTGTTCCACTGGTCTATGTGTCTGTTTTTATGCAGGACCATGCTGTCTTTGTGATCACAACTTTGACATTGGCCACACCAACTTCTTTCAAGACATATCTCCAGAGGCAAAGGAAAAGTGAAAAGAACTTTTGGGACTTCATCAAGATAAAAATTTCTGCATGGCAAAAGAAACAGTCAACAAAACAAAGAGGCAACCCATGTAATGAGAGAAGATATTCGCAAATGACACTGTCAGCAAAGGACTGATATCCAAGATCTATAAATAACTTCTCAAACCCCCCAAAACAAGAAATCCAGTAAAAAAAAATGGGCTGAAGACATGAACAGACACTTCTCCAATGAAGACATACAAATGGCTCACAGACACACGAAAAAAATGTTCATCATCACTAGCCATTATGGAAATTGAAATCAAACCCACACCAAAATACCATATTATACCAGTTAGAATTGCAAAGATTAACAAGGCAAGAAAAAACACATGTTGGAAAGGATGTGGAGACAGGGTAACCATCTTCCACTGTTGGTGGGAATGCAGTTGGTGCAGCCACTTTGGAGAATAATGTGGAGATTCCTCAAAAAATTAAAAATGGAGCTACTCGGAATGGCAATTGCACTACTGGGCATTTACCCCAAAATACGATGTAATGAAAAGAAGTACCCCAATGTTCCCCAATGTTCATAGCAACAATGTCCACAGTAGCCATACTGTAGAAGGAGCCAAGATTCCCTTCAACAGATGAATGGATAAAGAAGATGTGGTCTATATATACAATGGAATATTACCCAGCCATCAAAAAGGATGAATATGCAACTTTTACATCAACATGGGTGGGACTGGAGGAGGTTTTTCTGAGGAAATAGGTCATTTTCATCTGGTTTCACTTAGTTGTGGAACATAAGGAATAACATGAAGGACATTAGGACAAAGAAAGAAAAAGTGAATTGGGGAAAATTGGAGGGGAAGATGAACCATGAAAGACTGTGGACTGTGAGAAACAAAATGAAGGTTTTAGAAGTGAGAGAGGTGGGGGATGGGTGAGACTGGTGGTGGGTATTAAGAAGGACCTGTATTGCATGGGACACTAGGTGTTTTATATAAACAATGAATCTTGGAACACTGCATCAAAAATTAGTGTTGTATTTTATAGTGACTAACATAACACAATAAAAAAAGAGAAAAGAGAGAGAGAGAGATGTTATCCTAAATTTTGAGAGGAATTTGTAAACCCAAATTCAAGAAGCTCAAAAGACCCCATGTTTATAGAGCAATTATTTATCGTAGTCAAGATATGGAAGCAGGCCAAGTGTCCATTTATTGATCAATGGACAAACAGTGGTGGTATATATACACTATGGAATATTACTCAGCCATAAAAGGAATGAAATCTTACCATTTACAATGACATGGATGGAGGCAGAGAGTATAATGCTAAGTGAAGTAAGTCAGTCAGAGACAAACAAAGCTCAATTCGCTCATATGTGGAATTTAAGAAACAAATCAAATGAAAAAAGGAAAAAAAATAAAGGGACAGAAAAATCAAGAAAGAAACTCTGAATTATAAAGAAAAAGTCATGGTTACCAGAAAACTGCATGTTGGAGTTGGGTTAAATAGGTGGTGGGGATTAAGAAGTACACTGGTTCTTATGAGCACCTTGTGTCTTATGGAACTTTTGAGTCACTAAATTGTATACCCGAGATTAATATAACACTGTATGTTAACTAACTATGATTAAAATAAAAACCTAAAAATATAAGTAAATAAATAAGTAAAATGAAGCTGCAAATATCACAAATAGAATTAACCCAGGGAAAATTACATCAAAACATATTATAAACAAATTATTAAGTCAAAGAAAAAGGTGAAAAATTTTTAAAAAATCAGTAAAAATGATATGTATCCAGAAAGAAAAACAATACTATAGCAGGTACACAAAAATAAAGAGAAATGAATTAAAGCATACGAATAAAAAAAAATCAAATTATAAAAGAAGAGAGCAAATTGTAAATAAAGGGACTACAAAGCAGTTAGAAAAGAATGAACAAAATGAAAACAATTTACCTATAATAACTATTTTAAATATGTTTTATAGAAGAATAGTTGGCACACAATGTTACATTAGTTATGGGCATAAAGCATAATGAATCAACAACTCTACACATACCCAGTGTTCATCAGGATAAGCATTAATATAATCTGTCACCACACAACAATATTATAATATTATTGACTCTATTTCTCTTGTCATACTTCTCATTTACATGGCTTATTTTATAAATTGAAGTTTGTACTTAATGCCTCCACATTTTTTGCTCATCCACCCCACACTATTCCATGGCAATCACCAGTTTGTTCTGTATATGTGGGTCTATTTTTGTTGTTTGCTTCTTTGGTTTGTTGTTTAGATTTCACATACAAGTGAAATCATATTATTAATCTTCTTTAACTTATTTCACTTAGAATAATACTCTCTTCTGACATTCATGTCATGAATGAGAAGGTTTAATTTTTAATGGTTGACTAATATCCTATTATATAAATATCTTATATATGTCTCCCATAGTATACCAAAATGTGTATGTTTGTGTGTGTATGCTTCTTCCATATCTTAGCTATTGTAAATAATGTAGTAATACATTGGGGTGCATATATATTTTCAAATTAGAATTAGTGTTTTCATTTTCTTTAGGTAAATATCTAGTAGAGAAATTACTGGATCATATAATATTTTTATTTTTAATTTTTTGAGGTGCCTTCCTACAGTTTTCCACAGTGGGTACATTAATTTAGATTCCCACCAACAGTGTACAAAGATTCCTTTTTCTCCATATCCTTGCCAATACTTGTTATTTTTTTTCTTTCTGATGCTAGTCATTCTGACAACTGTGAAATGATATCTCATTGTGGTTTTGATTTGCATTTCCCCAGTGATGAGTGATTTTTTTTAAGATTTTATTTATTTATTTGAGAGACGTAGATCACAAGTAAGCAGAGAAGCAGGCAGAGAGAGAGGAGGAAGCAGACTCCCTGCTGAGCAGAGAGCCCGATTCAGGGCTCCATCCCAGGACTCTGGGATCATAACCTGAGCAGAAGGCAGAGGTTTTAACCCACTGAGCCACCCAGACGCCCCAGTGATGAGTGATTTTAGGCATCTTTTCATGTTTGTCACCCATCGGTGTGATTTTTTGAAGAAAGTATTCAGGTTCTTCATTCACTTTATAATAAAAAATTCTTGGTATTGGGTTATCTGAGATCTTTATATATTTTGGATATTAACAAATTTCAGATATATCACTTGCAAATATCTTCTCCCTTTCAATATGTCACCTGTTGTTTTATTGATATTATTTTTTGTGCAAATGCTTACATTTTTGTGTATTCTCAACACTTTATTTTTGCTTGTGTTTCCCTTGTTTAGAAGTCATATCTAGAAAAATGTTTCTATGATCAATGTCCAAGAGATTGCTGCCTATATTGCCTTTATTTTATTTAAGGTGTTTTATGGTTTTTGATTTCACATATACATCTATAATTGATTATGAGCTTATTTTTCTGTGATGTAACAAATTTCAGTTTCAGTATTTTGCATATAGCTTTCCAGTTTGCCCAATAGTATTTACTGAAGAGACTATCTTTGCCCTGTTGTATATTCTTGCCTCCTTTGTCATAGATTAATTGACCATATAAGCATGGATTTATTTCTGGATCTCTGTCTTGTTCCATTAACCTACATTCTATTTTTGTGCCAGTAGCACACTATTTTGATTACTATAGCTTTATAGTATATTTTGAAATGTGCTAGGATTGTGATACCTCTGGCTTTGTTTTTTTTTTCTTGTGATTGTTTGACTATTTGGTGTTTTGTGGTTCCATACAAATTTTAGGATTATTTGGTTTGGTTCTGTGAAAAATGAGTTGGTATTTTGATAGGGATTACATTTAATCTGTATATTGTTTTGGCAGTATGGACATCAAAAATATTAATTCTTTCAGTTCATGAAATATCTTTCTACTTGTTTTGTCCTTTTCAATTTCTTTTTATCAGTTTTACAGTTTTCAGAGTACGTATCTTTCACCACCTTGGTTTATTCCTAGGTATTTTATCCCTTTGGTTGCAACTGTAAATGCAATTGCTTTCTTAATTTCTCTTGTTAATTTGTTATTTATGTGTGGAAATGCAACAAATTTTTGTGTATTAATTTGTATCGTCCAACATCACTGAATTCATTTATTAGACCTAGTCGTTCTTTGGTAGAGTCTAAATATGATGTTATGTCATAATAAAATTTTACATTTTCTTACCAATTTGGATGGTTTTTATTTCTTTATTTGTCTGATTGCTGTGGCTAATACTTCCAGTACTATATGTGTACTGGTGAATGTGGATATGCTTGTTTTGTTCCTCATCTAAGGGGAAATGCTCTCAGGTTTTCATCATTGAGTGTGATGTTAGTTGTGTTTTGTTTTTTTTTCACATATGACCTCTATGATGTTGAAGTACATTTCCTTTACAAGTACTTGTTGAGAGTTTTATCATAAAAGGAGGTTGTGCCTTGTCAAATGCTTTTTTCTACATTTACTGAGATGATCACATGGTTTTAATCCTTCCTGTTATTGATATGATACTGCATGTTGATCATATTTTATCAATATATATATTGATACTTGTATATTGAACCACTGTAGCATTCCTGGAATAACTCCCACTTGGTTGTGGTGAATTATTTTTTTAAATGTATTGTTAGATTCAGTTTACTAATACTTTGTTGAGGACTTTTGCATGTTTGTTTACCAGGAATATTGGCCTATATTTGTTGTTGTCATTGTTTGTAGTGCTTTTGTCTGTTTTTCACATCTGATAATCTTCACATCATAGAATGAACTTAGAAGCTTTTCTTCTTCTTTTAAATCTTATAGTAGTTTTGGGAAAATAAGTATTAACTTCTATATATATTTTGTAGAATTAATCTGTGAAGTTATTTTATCCTGGACATTTGTTGAGAGTTTTTGGATACTGATTCAATTCCATTAATAGTAATTTTTCTATTCAAATATTATATTTCCTCCAGAATCACTAATGGAAGATTGCATATTTCTCTGAATTTATTCATTTCTTCTAGGTTGTCCAATTTGTTGGCAACATTTTTGTAGTACTTTATTATAGTGATTGAATTTATTGGGGTGTTGGTTTTCACTACTCTTCTATTTCTGATTTTATTTATTTCAATCCTTTTTATATTCATGATTTTTGCTAAATGTTTGTCAATTTTGTTTATTTTTTTCAAAGAATTGGCACATTGGTAGGTACTATTTCTTTCCCTTGCCATTTACCACAAATACAGAGCTATGTGTCAAGGGCAGAAGGGATCCAACACTCTCTGTCTAGCCTGCTTTTTTCAAATTCCACTCCCATATTCTCTGGAGCAATTGACTTTCTTGCTCAAACCTTCCTCAGTCCCATTGTGTTGAGACCTTGTCCCAGGAAACCAGTGCAGTTTTATGCCCACACCAGGTCCCTAATGCGTGGTATTTTAACGTCAGCAGGCTGGCTGGTATAGAGCCCAGAGGGTACTGCAAGTCTCTTGGAAGGAGGTAGGTAAACAACCCAGGCATGAGAATAGCAACTGAAATATGCTTGGGACACACAGGGAGATTATTCATTCTTTAAAGATCATCTCCCTGAGAACAGCAAGTATGGAGACTCCTCTTTGGTGACAGGGCTGGCTGTCATCATTTCCCTCTGCCACCCCTCAGCATAAGCACAGAACCATTTTAGGTAAACAGCACAGCACCAAAATAGGCTGCCTAATCTGTGAAAACAAGGTCCTACATCCCAGTGCTCTGCCAGTATAACCCTTCCTGGTTAAGTGTGTCTCAGGCACAGCACATCAGATCCCTTCTCCAGAAGACCAGTAGAATCCCTGCCCACACCTTCTCCTGACTGGAGAGTTCTATAAGGCTATGGTTCTAGTAGAAGTAGTATCAGGTCTTGTTTAATAAGCAGACAAGTGCACACCTGGTGGAAAACTTGCCACACTCTGGTCAAAGACCAGCACTGCCCACTGCAGGCAAGAAGAGCCTCTGCAGATGACTGGCCTAAAGGTTAGAGCAGCTAAAACAGCAGTACAGTATATGCAGCAAACTCCACAAATACTCTCTGAAGTGCCAGGCCCTGGACATTGTAATGTGTATGTGACAGGTGTAATACCTGTTCTTCATAATGCAATAACTTTCAGTTTCAGGAAACAGAAGAAGATTTTCTAACACAGAGAAGAAGACAGAGACTTAGACAGAATGTCAAGATAGAAAAATTAATCCCAAATGAAACAAGATAAGGTCACAGTCAGATTCTAAGCAAAAACAGATATAAGTAATATGCCTGATGAAGAATTTAAATCAACAATCATAGGGAAAATCACTGGGCTTGAAAAAGGAATGGAAGATGTCAGGGAGTCCTTTACCACAGAGACAAAAGAGGTGAAAAACAGAAATAAAAACTGCAATATTTGAGATTCAAAACAGACAGGATGTAAGCAAAGAATGAATAAGTGATATAGAAGCAAAGACTGAATAAGTGAGATAGAAGAAAAATTTATGAAAATATTGAGGCTGAACATACAAGAAAAAGAATTATGCAACATAGGAAGATATTTGGGAACTCACGGACTCCATCAAAGATAATTACACTTGTGGAGTGCCTGTGTGTCTCCATTGGTTAAGCAATTGACTCTTGATTTTGGCTCAGGGAATGATCTCAAGGTCCTGGGATCAAGTCCTGTGTCAGGTTCCATGCTCCACAGGGAGTCCAATGGAGACTCCCTCTCTTCTCTCCCTTTGCCCCCCCCATTAGTGCTCTCTCTATATATAATATAAATGAATAAATATTTTTAAAAATGTAATTATACTCTTACTATAAGGGACCCAGAAAAAGAAGATTGGGAAGGTCATATTTGAGAAAATAAGAGCAGAAAATATCCCTAATCTCGTGAAGGAAAAAGGCATCCAGATCCAGGAGGCACAGAGAACTCTCATCAAAATCAACAAAAAGAGGTCAACACAAAACATTTTGCAATTAAATTTTCAAAATACAACACTAGAGGAAAAAACCCTTAAAAGCAGAAAGATAAGAGAAGTCCTTAACTTACAAGGTAAGATCTAAAAGTCTAGCTTCAGTTCTTTTCACAGAAACCTGGCAAGCCTGAAGAAAATGGCATGATATATTCATGTCGACAGCCAAGTCGACTGCCAAGAATACTCTTCCCAGCAAGGATTAATTTTATCATTCAGAATAGAAGGAGAGATAATTTCCAGACAAAAACTAAAGGAGTTCATAACCACTAAACCAGCTCTGCAAGAAATATTAAAGGAAATCTTTGAGTGGAAAGGAAAGACCAAAAGTGACAAAAACAAGAAAGGAACACAGAAAACCTTCAAAATCAATGACAAAATATATAATCAAGTGGCACTAAATACATATCTAACAATAATTACTTTGAATGTAAATTGACTAAATGCCACAATCAAAATGTGATGTCAAAATGGGTGTCAGAATGGATAAAAGAACAGGGCCCATCTACACTGTCTACACGAGATACATTTCAGACCTAAAGACAACAGCAGATTGAAAGTAAGAGGAGGGGCGCCTGGGTGGCTCAGTGGGTTAAAGCCTCTGCCTTTGGCTCAGGTCATGATCCCAGAGTCCTGGGATCGAGCCCTGCATCGGGCTCTCTGCTTGGCAGGGAGCCTGCTTCCTCCTCTCTCTCTCTGCCTGCCTCTCTCCCTACTCGTGATCTCTATCTGTCAAATAAATAAATAAAATCTTAAAAAAAAAGTAAGAGGATAAAGAAATATGTATTATGCAAATTTATTTCAAAAGAAAGTAGGAGTAGCAGTATGTACATTAGAAAAAACTGTATTTTAAGAGTACCTGCATGGCAAAGTCAGTTAAATAGCTGACTCTTGGTTTTAGCTCAAGTCATGATATTAGCATGTTAAGAACAAGATCTGTGTTGGGCTCCATGCTCAGCAAAGTCTGTTTCTTTCTCCTTTTTCCTCTTCTTCTCCCCCACCATGCTCTCTCTCTCTCTCTCTCTCTGTCAAATAAATAAATAAATAAATAAATAAATAAATCTTTAAAAAACCCATTAGATTTTAAACCAAAGACTGTAACAAGAGATGAGAAGGGCACTATATTATAATAAAGAGACTATCCAACAAGAAGATCAAACAATTGTAAATGTCCATGTCCTCAACCTGGAAGAATTCAAATGTGTAAAACAATTAATAGTAAACTAAAGGAACTTAACTGATGATAATACAATAATAGTAAGGAACTTACACATCTCACTTACCTTAATAGACAGATCATCTAAGCAGAAAATTAACAAGGAAACAAAGACTTTCAGTGACACTCTGGACCAGATGGACTTAATATATTCAGAACATTCCATCTTAAAATATCAGAATGTGCATTCTTTTCAAGTGAACATAGGACATTCTCCAGAACAGATCACATAGGAGGTCATGAATCGGCCTCAACAAGTCAAAAAGATTAAGATCATACTATGCATCATTTCTGACCACAAAATTATGAAACTTGAAGTCAAACACAAGAAAAATTTGGAAAAACCACAAATAGATGGAGATTGAACAATAGGCTACTAAACATTGAAGGAGTCAACCAGAAAGCTAAAGAAAAAAAAATACATGGAAACAAATGAAAATGAAAACACCACTGTCAAAAACCTTTGTGATGCAGCAAAAGTGGTCCTAAAAGGGAAGTATATAAAAATACAGGGATACCTTAAGAAGCAAGAAATCTCAAATTGAACCTAGCTTATACCTAAAGGAGCTAGAAAAATATCAACAAAAGTTCCCTAAAGCCAGCAGAAGGAAGGGAATAATAAAGATTAGAGTAGAAATAAATGATACAGAAACTTTAAAAAAGAGAAAACAATAAAAAATGATCAATAAAATCAGGAGCTGTTCTTTGAAAAACTCAATAAATTTGATAACAGCCTAGCCAGACTTATCAAAAACAACAGAGAAAACATCCAAATAAGTAAAATCACAAATGGGAGAGGAGAAATAAGATCCAACACCACAGAAATACAATTAAAAAGGAATATTATAAAGAAATATATCCTGACAAATTTGACAATCTGGAAGAAATGAATCAATTCTCAGAAACTAATACACTACTAAAATTGAAACAGGAAGAAATAGAAAACTTGAAATGACCAGTAACCAAGAAAGAAATTGAATCACTATTCAAAAAAGTCTCAGCAAACAAAAGTCCAGGGCCAGAGGGCTTCACCAGTGAATTCTAGCAAACTTTGAAAAAAGAAATTAATACCTGTTCTTTTGAAACTAGTCCAATATTCACAGATTAATGTAATACACGACATTAATAAAGGAAATGTTAAAAACTTTAAGATCCTTTCAACAGATGTAGGAAAAAATGTATGTGACAAAGTACAACATTGGTTCATGATACAAACCTTTAACAAAGTAGGGTTTGAGGGAATGTATCTCAACATAATAAAGGTCATATACCAAAACCCACAGCTAATATCATCCTTAATGGGGAAAAACAAAGCTTTTCCTCTATGGTCAGAAACTAGTCAAAACAGGGATACCCAACCTCACCACTGTTATTTAACAGTACTGGAAGTCCTACCTCAGCAACCAGACAAAAACAAGAAATAAAAGGAATCCAAATCATTAAGAAAGAAGTCAAGGTTTCTGTATTTGAAGACGACATGATACTTTATATAGAAAATCCTAAAACTCCACCAAAAAATTGCTAGAGCTGATACATGAATTCAGTAAAGTCGCAAGGTACAAATCAAAGTCTCAAGATACAATTCTGTTGCATTTCTATTCACAAAGAAGGAAACAGCAGAAAGAGAAATTAAGGAGTCAGTGATATTTATAATTGCACCAAATACCATAAAATATCTAGTAATAAACCTAATTAGAATGGTAAAATATCTGAAAAATATAAAATATGAATAAAACAAATTAAAGAAGAGACAAAGAAAAGGAAAAACATATCACATTCATGGATTGGAAGAATATTGTGAAAATGTCTATGTTACCCAAAGCAATCTACACTTTTAATGCAATCCCCATCAAAATACTACCAGCAATTTTTACAAAGCTGGAACAAACTATACTAAAATTTGTATGGAACAACTGGGTGCCTGGGTGGCTCAGTGGGTTAAAGCCTCTACCCTCGGCTCAGGTCATGATCCTAGGGTCCTGGGATTGAGCCCCACATCGGGCTCTCTTCTCCGCAGGGAGCCTGCTTCCTCCTCTCTCTCTGCCTGCCTCTCTGCCTAGTTGTGATTTCTCTCTGTCAAATAAATAAAATATTAAAAATAAATATATAAATAAATAAATAAATAAATAAATAATAAAATTTGTATGGAACAACAAAAGACGCTGAATAGCCAAAGCATTCTTGAACAAGAAAACCAAAACTGGAGGCATTACAATTGTAGACTTGAAGTTATATTTCAAAGTTGTAGTGACCAGGCAGTATGGTAGTGGCATGCACATACACACATACAGAAAGGACACATAGGTAAATAGAATAGAAAACCCAGAAATAACCCCACAACTGTGTTGTTAACAGGAAAGGTTACTCGATGGGAAAACAACAGCATCTTCTACAGATGGTGTTGAGAAAACTGGATAGTAACATGAAAAACAATGATACTAAAGTGCTCTCTTATACCATACACAAAAATAAATTCAAAATGGATGAAAGAGTTAAATGTGAGAGAGGAAATCATCAAAATCCTACAGAAGAACACAGTTTGTAACCTCTTTGACATGGAGGTAGCAACTTTTTACTCAATATATCTCCTGAGAGAAGGGAAGCAAATAAATATCTGCATGGTGAAGAAAGAAATCAACAAATCTAAAAGGCAGCCCAAGGAATGGGAGAAGATATTTGCAAATGACATATCTTTTAAAGGGTTAGTATCCAAAATCTGTTAAGGACTTACGAACTCAACATCCAAAACCAAATAATTCAGTTAAGAAATGTGCAGAAGTTCATAAATGGACATTTTTCCAAAGAAGGCATCTGTATTGCTAACATGAAAAGATGTTGAACATCACTAATCATCAAGGAAATTCAAACCAAAAAGTACAATGAGATATCACTTCACACTGGTCAGAATGGCTAAAATTAACAACACAGGAAACAACAGGTGTTGTGAGGATGTGGAGAAAGGGGAACTCTTCTGCACCGTTGGTTGGAATGCAAATTGGTCCAGCAACTCTGGAAAAGAGCATTCTCTCCTTCAAATATTGCAAATAGAACTACCCCATGATCCAGAAATTTCACCATTAGGTATTTACCCAAAAGATATAAAAATACTGATTTGAGGGGGAGGAGTCAAGATGGCGGAGAAGTAGCAGCCTGAGAATACATCAGGTAGCAGGAGATCAGCTCGATAGCTTATCTAAACATTGCAAACACCTACAAATCCAACGGGAGAGCGAAGAGAAGAAGAACAGCAACTCTAGAAACAGAAAATCAACCACTTTCTGAAAGGTAGGACTGGCGGAGAAGTGAATCTAAAACGACGGGAAGATAGACCACAGGGGGAGGGGCCGGCTCCCGGCAAGCGGCGGAGCAACGGAGCACAAAATCAGGACTTTTAAAAGTCTGTTCCACTGAGGGACATTGCTCCAGGGGCTAAAACGGGGTGAAGCCCACGCGGGGCCAGCGTGGCCCCAGGCCCCGCAGGGTCACAGAAGGATCGGGGGTGTCGGATTGTCGGAGAGCTCGCAGGTATTAGAACGGAGAAGCCGGCTGCAGAGACAGAGCCGAGGACTAAACTCTCAGCTCGGGGTTACCTTGGACTGGTCGCGGGCTGGGTGAGCTCGGAGCGCGGCTAGAAGCTGGGGATACGGGAGTGATTGGGTGCTACCTCTGGGGGCGCACTGAGGAGTGGGGCCCCAGGCTCTCGGCTCCTCCGGGCCGGAGACTGGGAGGCCGCCATTTTCATTCCCGTCCTCCGGAACTCTACGGAAAGCGTTCAGGGAACAGAAGCTGCCAAAAGCGAACCCGAGCCGATTACTTAGTCTGGCCGCCGGTAAGGGGGGTGCAATCCCGCCTCGGGCAAAGACACTTGAGAGTCACTACAACAGGCCCCTCCCCCAGAAGATCAACAAAATATCCAGCCAGGACGAAGTTCATCTATCAAGGAGAAAGCAGATTCAATTCCTAAGACAGCAGAGCAATTCCAGAGGAGGAGAAAGCAAAGCACGGAACTCATGGCTTTCTCCCCATGATTCTTTAGTCTTGCGGCTACTTCAATTTTTTTTTCTTTTTTCAATTTTTTTTTCTTTTTTCTTTTTTCTTCTTCTGCTAATTTTTTTTAAACTTTTACCCTTTTCTTTTTTAACATTTTTTGACTAGTTCATCTAAATATATATATTTTTTCTTTCTTTTTTATATTTTTTATTTGTTTTATTTTTTAAATTTTTTTCTTTCTTTTTTTTTTCTTTTTTTTTTTCAGAAGCTGTTTTTATCCCCTTTCTCCCCCCCACAATTTGGGGTCTCTTCTGATTTGGTTACAGCGCATTTTTCTGGGGTCTTTGCCACCCTTTTAGTAGTTTATTTGCTCCTTCATATTCTCTTATCTGGACAAAATGACAAGGCGGAAAAAATCACCACAAACAAAAGAACAAGAGACAGTACCGAAGGCTAGGGACCTAATCAACACAGACATGGGTAATATGTCTGATCAAGAGTTCAGAATGACGATTCTGAACATTCTAGCCGGGCTCGAAAAAGGCATGGAAGATATTAGAGAAACCCTCTCTGGAGATATAAAAGCCCTTTCTGGAGAAATTAAAGAACTAAAATCTAACCAAGTTGAAATCCAAAAAGCTATTAATGAGGTGCAATAAAAAATGGAGGCTCTCACTGCTAGGATCAATGAGGCAGAAGAAAGAATTAGTGATATAGAAGACCAAATGACAGAGAATAAGGAAGCCGAGCAAAAGAGGGACAAACAGCTACTGGACCATGAGGGGAGAATTCGAGAGATAAGTGACACCATAAGACGAAACAACATTAGAATAATTGGGATTCCAGAAGAAGAAGAAAGAGAGAGGGGAGCAGAAGGTCTATTGGAGAGAATCATTGGAGAGAATTTCCCTAATATGGCAAAGGGAACAAGCATCAAAATCCAGGAGATGCAGAGAACCCCCCTCAAAGTCAACAAGAATAGGTCCACACCCCGTCACCTAATAGTAAAATTTACAAGTCTTAGTGACAAAGAGAAAATCCTGAAAGCAGCCCGGGAAAAGAAGTCTGTAACATACAATGGTAAAAATATTAGATTGGCGGCAGACTTATCCACAGAGACCTGGCAGGCCAGAAAGAGCTGGCATGATATATTCAGAGCACTCAACGAGAAAAACATGCAGCCAAGAATACTCTATCCAGCTAGGCTATCATTGAAAATAGAAGGAGAGATAAAAAGCTTCCAGGACAAACAAAAACTGAAAGAATTTGCAAACACCAAACCAGCTCTCCAGGAAATATTGAAAGGGGTCCTCTAAGCAAAGAGAGAGCCTAAAAGTAGTAGATCAGAAAGGTACAGAGATAATATACAGTAACAGTCACCTTACAGGCTAATAATGGCACTAAATTCATATCTCTCAATAGTTACCCTGAATGTTAATGGGCTAAATGCCCCAATCAAAAGACACAGGGTATCAGAATGGATAAAAAAACAAAACCCATCAGTATGTTGCCTACAAGAAACTCATTTTAGACGCGAAGACACCTCCAGATTTAAAGTGAGGGGGTGGAAAACAATTTACCATGCTAATGGGCATCAGAAGAAAGCTGGGGTGGCAATCCTTATATCAGATCAATTAGATTTTAAGCCAAAGACTATAATAAGAGATGAGGAAGGACACTATATCCTACTCAAAGGGTCTGTCCAACAAGAAGATCTAACAATTTTAAATATCTATGCCCCTAACGTGGGAGCAGCCAACTATATCAACCAATTAATAACAAAATCAAAGAAACACATCAATAATAATACAATAATAGTAGGGGACTTGAACACTCCCCTCACTGAAATGGACAGATCATCCAAGCCAAAGATCAACAATGAAATAAAGGCCTTAAATGACACACTGGACCAGATGGACATCACAGATATATTCAGAACATTTCATCCCAAAGCAACAGAATACACATTCTTCTCTAGTGCATATGGAACCTTCTCCAGAATAGATCACATCCTGGGTCACAAATCAGGTCTCAACCGGTATCAAAAGATTAGGATTATTCCCTGCATATTTTCAGACCACAATGCTCTGAAGCTAGAACTCAATCACAAGAGGAAAGCTGGAAAGAACCCAAATACATGGAGACTAAACAGCATCCTTCTAAAGAATGAATGGGTTAACCAGGAAATTAAAGAAGAATTGAAAAAATTCATGGAAACAAATGATAATGAAAACACAACAGTTCAAAACCTGTGGGACACAGCAAAGGCAGTCCTGAGAGGAAAATATATAGCAGTACAAGCCTTTCTCAAGAAACAAGAAAGGTCTCAAGTACACAACCTAACCCTACACGTAAAGGAGCTGGAGAAAGAACAAGAAAGAAACCCTAAACCCAGCAGGAGAAGAGAAATCATAAAGATCAGAGCAGAAATCAATGAAATAGAAACCAAAAAAACAATAGAAAAAATCAATGAAACTAGGAGCTGGTTCTTGGAAAGAATCAATAAGATTGATAAACCCCTGGCCAGACTCATCAAAAAGAAAAGAGAAAGGACCCAAATAAATAAAATCATGAATGAAAGAGGAGAGATCACAGCTAACACCAAAGAAATACAGACAATTATAAAAACATACTATGAGCAACTCTACGCCAACAAATTGGACAATCTGGAAGAAATGGATGCATTCCTAGAGACATATAAACTACCACAACTGAACCAGGAAGAAATAGAAAACCTGAACAGGCCCATAACCAGTAAGGAGATTGAAAGAGTCATCAAAAATCTCCAAACAAACAAAAGCCCAGGGCCAGACGGCTTCCAGGGGAATTCTACCAAACATTTAAAGAAGAACTATTTCCTATTCTCTTGAAACTGTTCCAAAAAATAGAAATGGAAGGAAAACTTCCAAACTCATTTTATGAGGCCAGCATCACCTTGATCCCAAAACCAGACAAGGATCCCACCAAAAAAGAGAACTACAGACCAATATCCTTGATGAACACAGATGCAAAAATTCTCGCCAAAATACTAGCCAATAGGATTCAACAGTACATTAAAAGGATTATTCACCACGATCAAGTGGGATTTATTCCAGGGCTGCAGGGTTGGTTCAACACCCGCAAATCAATCAATGTGATAGAACACATTAATAAAAGAAAGAACAAGAACCATATGATACTCTCAATAGATGCTGAAAAAGCATTTGACAAAGTACAGCATCCCTTCCTGATCAAAACTCTTCAAAGTGTGGGGATAGAGGGCACATACCTCAATATTATCAAAGCCATCTATGAAAAACCCACCGCAAATATCATTCTCAATGGAGAAAAACTCAAAGCTTTTCCGTTAAGGTCAGGAACACGGCAGGGATGTCCATTATCACCACTGCTATTCAACATAGTACTAGAAGTCCTAGCCTCAGCAATCAGACAACAAAAAGAAATTAAAGGCATCCAAATTGGTAAAGAAGAATTCAAACTATCACTCTTCGCAGATGATATGATACTATATATGGAAAACCCAAAAGACTCCACTCCAAAACTGCTAGAACTTGTACAGGAATTCAGTAAAGTGTCAGGATATAAAATCAATGCACAGAAATCAGTTGCATTTCTGTACACCAACAACATGACTGAAGAAAGAGAAATTAAGGAGTCAATCCCATTTACAATTGTACCCAAAACTATAAGATACCTAGGAATAAACCTAACCAAAGAGACTAAGAATCTATACACAGAAAATTATAAAGTACTCATGAAAGAAATTGAGGAAGACACAAAAAAATGGAAAAATGTTCCATGCTCCTGGATTAGAAGAATAAATATTGTGAAAATGTCTATGCTACCTAAAGCAATCTACACATTTAATGCAATCCCTATCAAAATACCATCCATTTTTTTCAAAGAAATGGAACAAATAATCCTCAAATTTATATGGAACCAGAAAAGACCTCGAATAGCCAAAGGAATATTGAAGAACAAAGCCAACGTTGGTGGCATCACAATTCCGGACTTCAAGTTCTATTACAAAGCTGTCATCATCAAGACAGCATGGTACTGGCACAAAAACAGACACATAGATCAGTGGAACAGAATAGAGAGCCCAGAAATCAACCCTCAACTCTATGGTCAACTAATCTTCGACAAAGCAGGAAAGAATGTCCAATGGAAAAAAGACAGCCTCTTCAATAAATGGTGCTGGGAAAATTGGACAGCCACATGCAGAAAAATGAAATTGGACCACTTCCTTACACCACACACGAAAATAGACTCCAAATGGATGAAGGACCTCAATGTGAGAAAGGAATCCATCAAAATCCTTGAGGAGAATGCAGGCAGCAACCTCTTCGACCTCAGCCGTAGCAACATCTTCCTAGGAACAACGGCAAAGGCAAGGGAAGCAAGGGCAAAAATGAACTATTGGGATTTCATCAAGATCAAAAGCTTTTGCACAGCAAAGGAAACAGTTAACAAAACCAAAAGACAACTGACAGAATGGGAGAAGATATTTGCAAATGACATATCAGATAAAGGGCTAGTATCCAAAATCTATAAGGAACTTAGCAAACTCAACACCCAAAGAACAAACAATCCAATCAAGAAATGGGCAGAGGACATGAACAGACATTTCTGCAAAGAAGACATCCAGATGGCCAACAGACACATGAAAAAGTGCTCCACGTCACTCAGCGTCAGGGAAATACAAATCAAAACCACAATGAGATATCACCTCACACCAGTCAGAATGGCTAAAATTAACAAGTCAGGAAATGACAGATGCTGGAGAGGATGTGGAGAAAGGGGAACCCTCCTCCACTGTTGGTGGAAATGCAAACTGGTGCAACCACTCTGGAAAACAGCATGGAGGTTCCTCAAAATGTTGAAAATAGAACTACCCTATGACCCAGCAATTGCACTACTGGGTATTTATCCTAAAGATACAAACATAGTGATCCGAAGGGGCACGTGTACCCGAATGTTTATAGCAGCAATGTCTACAATAGCCAGACTATGGAAAGAACCTAGATGTCCATCAACAGATGAATGGATCAAGAAGATGTGGTATATATACACAATGGAATACTATGCAACCATCAAAAGAAATGAAATCATGCCATTTGCGACGACGTGGATGGAACTAGAGCGTATCATGCTTAGTGAAATAAGTCTCGGAGAAAGACAACTATCATATGATCTCCCTGATATGAGGACATGGAGAAGCAACATGGGGGGGTAGGGGGATAGGAGAAGAGTAAATGAAACAAGATGGGATTGGGAGGGAGGCAAACCATAAATGACTCTTAATCTCACAAAACAAACTGGGGGTTGCTGGGGGGAGGTGGGATTGGGAGAGGGGGAGCGGGCTATGGACATTGGGGAGGGGAGGCGAACCATAAGAGACTATGTACTCTGAAAAACAACCTGAGGGTTTTGAAGGGTCAGGGGTGGGAGGTTGGGGCAACCTGAGGGTTTTGAAGGGTCAGGGGTGGGAGGTTGGTGGAACAGGTGGTGGGTAATGGGGAGGGCACGTTTTGCATGGAGCACTGGGTGTTGTGCAAAAAGAATGAATACTGTTACACTGAAAAAATAAATAAAATGAAAAAAAATACTGATTTGAAGGGATACATGCACCCTAATGTTTATAGTAGCATTATTGACAATGGCTAAACTATGGAAAGAGCCCAAATGTCTATGTACTGATGAGTGGATAAAGATGTGGTATGTGCATACAATGGAATATTGCTCAGCCATAGAAAAGAGAATTGTTTGATATTTGCAACATGGTGGGTGGAGCTAGACAATATTATGCAAAGTGAAATATGTCTTTCAGAGAAAGAAAAATACTAGATGTTTTCACTCATATGGGGAATATAAGAAACAAGACAATGAACATGGGGGCAAAAGGAGAGGAAAATCATGAAACAGATTGCTAACTCTAGAGAGAAAACTGATGGATATCTGAGGGAAGGCAGGTCAGTGATGGATTAAACAATGATAGGTATTAAGGAGGGCACTTGTAGTGATGAACACTGGGTGTTATATGTAAGTGATGAATCACTAAATTCTACTCCTGAAAATATTATTGCACTGTATGTAACTAGCTAAAATTAAAAAAATGGAAAATAAAATAAAATAAACTAATGGGGAAAATGTTTTGTTGTTGTTGTTGTTTTTCTTGCTGTTCTTGACTTTTCCTCACACTCTTAATTAATAACTATGCTCATAATTTCTCTAGAGACTTGAGTTCTATTATCATCCACTCCATAATTATCCAATTTGATCTGGAAAAATTCTGCAGGCACCGAGAGCAATGTCCTCTGGTTTACTTCTGGAAGCTAATTCACTCCCGACTCCAGGGGCACCTTCTCTGTTGGCATCTAATGGAAAATATTCTCTCCTTGGTATATTTTACACCATCTTTTCTCCATCTTTTTGTTGGCATATTAATTTAGGCCATTTGTTCTGGAAATAAACAGAGGAAGAAGTCAGAAATACTGCTCTTTCATCATTACTACAGAAAGTGAATGTGTATTGAGAACTACGTTATTTCATCAAGGTATTATTCATTTTCTATTTCCCAGATTTTTATTCATGAAGGAAACAATGATAAACCTGTCATGAAGTTTATGTAATCAATAATTTCAACCTGTTTGTGAGAAAAACATCAAGACAGGTGTTTGATTAAAGTGATTCAATCATTCCCTTAGTTACTATGCTATGTGATTTTGTCAATAAAATAAGCAAACAAAAAAACTTAGCTCAGACCAGGTACACTGGTTTTTACTAATTTAATTAGTTTAGAAAATACATAATTCATCTTGGAGCAATTTTTTAAAAAAAAAACCTCATGGTACAGATTTGTTTATTTTATTTTATTTTTATTTTTTTTAGCATTGAGATCTGTTCCTTACTGTAAATAGACTTAGTATTAGCTCAGAAAAGGCTGCACTGTTGTGTGTGTAAGGATACTTCATATGGATCATTTAAATGCTCTCAAAGTTGGTGGGTCAGAAAAACTCATCGTATTTGCTGCTATTTTATTATTGTGGAAATTGAGACTAAAATTTTTGTTTAGCTTCCCCAATTTAAAACAGCTCAGTCGTGTCAGAACATGGATAGAACTCAGGTCTTCTTCAATCCCATTACTCCTCAGAACACAGGTTATACTTAGTTTTATTAACTTTATGAACTTGATTTGTTAATCTTTTGAGTGAAGTATTGAGACATGGAGGAGAAGGATATGAACTTAGGGTATTCTTATGTAGTCAAATTGTGTACTTGGGTAGGATAACCAGAATCATTAACCAATGATCATTAACCAATGATCCCAGGTAAATAACCAAGTTCAGAGGCTCTGTTCTGCCCAAGGCATGATAAAATGACATCACTGCCCAGGAACAGCGTGTCTAAGCTGGTACATCCTAAAATATCATATGTTTAAGTAAAATAGGAATGGGCATAATGTCCTGAAGCTGCTTTATTGCAGTTACTCCATGTTCAGGGCAATCATGCTACTTTGGCATTTGACAGTCTTGGAATCATTAGGGAGCCGAAGCAAGAACCCTTATACTCCTTCACTCAGCATAGCCTCATATTTCTTGCGAAGTTCCTCCTCAAATTTAACTCTCTCCTGTCAACAGTGAGAGGAGATGCTAAGGTCCATTTATTCAATATGCAGGAAAATCATTGTACATTTATTTATGTTATTGCCAAGGGAGAAATTCCACAAGCTGTTCCTTTGTTCCTCATGTAATGTGTGATTTAAAACACAGATTTGGAAGCAGGACAATGATATCTATTAATTAATCATGTATATATATGCATATTTGTGTGAAAGGGAATTGTACCTTTTTTATGTGTTAACTACCAAAACTTTATTAAATGAATCAACCAACTTGTCTAACATTTTGAATAAGATACATTGTATATATTTGCATTGATTATATATACATAATATTATATATATATACACACATATACATATATTTAGGATTATACATCTAGAAGTTTTTCTTCTATGTACTCAATTCTAAATCATTTGCAATTAAAAACATTGATTTAATAAGTGATGAGCACTGGGGGTTATACTGAACTGATGAATCATTGAACATTATATCAAAAGCCAATGATGTAGTATACATTGGCTAATTGAATTTATTTATTTATTTATTTTTAAAAATTATTTTTTTTATTTGACAGAGTTAGAGATAGACACAAAGAGAGCACAAGCAGTGGGAGCAGCAGAGGGAGAGGGAGAAGCAGCCTCCCTGCTGAGCAAGAAGCCTGATGCAAGGATTGATCCAAGGACCCTGGGATCATGAACTGAGTGGAAGGCAGATGCTTAACTGACTGAGCCAGGTAACTTTGGCTAATTGATTTCAAACACAAAAATAATTTTTAATAAAAATAAATGATAACTATATAAAATTTTATTATCTTTGTTCCTCTTTTTAGAGTGCAGGAGCTGTGGCTATTAGAGATGAGGAATTAGAATATTATTTCCCCATTTGTTAGATGATACTAGACTATAGATTATGAGGGATCTACCATATGGCAGTAGTGCAGATTTTTGTATTGATTGCAACCAAGTTATCCTGGGAGATATCTATATCTATATCTATATTTATATCTATATCTATCTATATCTATATATCTATCTATATCTATATCCATATCTGTATCTATATCTATATATAGATCTATAGATCTATAGATCTATAGATCTATATATAGATACAGATATATATCCATATCTGTATCTATATCTATATATCTATATATAGATACAGATATATATCCATATCTGTATCTATATATAGATATAGATACAGATATGGATACAGATATGGACATGGATATGGATACAGATATGGATACAGATATGGATATAGATATTATTGCTGACTCAGCCTGGAAGGGTATTTTTTGGTCTGTTTCTTTTTTAAGATTTTATTTGTTTATTTGACAGACAGAGATCACAAGTAGGCAGAGAGGCAGGCAGAGAGAGAAGGGGAAGCAAGCTCCCTGCTGAGCACAGAGCCCAATGTGGGGCTCGATCACAGGACCCTGGGATCGTGACCTGATCCAAAGGCAGGGGCTTTAACCCACTGAGCCAACCAGGCACTCTGTTTTTTGTTTTAAGAAGATACAAGTCTTTGTTTTGTGGTTGTGTAGTTGGAACTCTTTTAGTTCAAACCAATAAACTAACATTTCACTCTTGCTTTATTAAATTCTATTGATAATTAAAAGCACAAAATTTAGATTTGAATTGTTGTATATTGCTAAAATATCATTAAAATGCAGATCAAAATATGCATAACATGGTAGAAAATAATATAACAAGCATCTGATTCCTAATAACTTGTTTTATTAAACCTCATAATTCTGGGATTTGGAGTTTTAATAAGTGGGGTTTCTTATTGGATCCATAATACCAAGGAAATAGTTTCATCTTTTCTCACTGAATTTTATAATTAATTTAAAATGTAGAATCCAATTCACAGTACACAAAAGTATTCCAATTGTTTCTTTATGTAACATAAATTTCTATATTTCTATATTTCACAATATTAAAAGAAATTTTATTAATCTAGAAGGTTTAGTATAAAAATGATAATTAATAAACAATATTTAGTTTTGTCACTTATTAACATTTTTGTGTTTTCTTTGATTTTAAGTATTAACATGTTACAGACATAGTTAATATTCAATTTTTATTTCACTTTAATCTCACTGCTTCCCTTCCCCATTCCATGTTTCTCTCTCTTTTCAAAAAAAAAATTTTTGTAAGTAAATTCTATACCCAATGTGGGGCTAGAACCCATGACCCCAAGATCAAGAGTCACAAGTTCCACCAGCTGAGCTTGCCATGTGCCCCTGTTCCATTTTCTTAATTGGTACATTGTATTCATTCTTGTAACTGATTTATACAACTCATATAAGTGTGTAGCCATAGATAATATGCTGTGTTTTTCTGAATGTTTAAACTAATATGATTGGAAATACATTCTATATAACACCTTGCAGCATGCATTTTTTATTTATTTATGCATGTAGAGCTATCACATTTCATGTCTACAGTGTTTGATTCTGGGATAAAATGGGGTATATCAAACAGCATCCCAATGATGGGAATTTGGAGTTTAAACATACTAGAACAAACATCCTTAATTATGTCATTTTAAAATATATATATATTTGTTAGAAGTAACATCACTGCATCAAAACTTCCACATTTTAATTGATTGTATATTGCCAAATGACACTTCAAACTATGTAGACTTCTTAAATGCAAAACATCAGTAAATGAGAATTTCATCCTTCACATCTTTGTTACAAATTTAGTAGTCAGACTTACATGCACTCTGTGTTTTAAGCCAATGAGCACACAAAAAAAGCACATCTTGTTATGGTTTTAATTTGTATTTCCATGACTAGTAAGATTGAAGATATTTTTGAATTCACGATCGATCATTACTTTGTGTTTATGAGCAGCTTCAGTTCAATTTGCTCGCATTTTTCTTTTATGTTAATTTGTTTTCTTATAATTTCTTCTTTATCAGTGATGGTATGCTTTTGTCATTTACACTGCAAATATTTATTGTTCATAATTTGACTTTGTGTTATGGTGTCATTTTGTAAAATTATTTATATTAATGATAAAATGCATATTTCAAACTAATTGCTATTTATAATCTTTGGGAAGAAAATTATCTTCAAAATTTGTCACAACCCAAGGTCCTATATTTCTTATAAGTACTGATAGCATTCATTTCATATTTCCATAGTTACAAAGGATAATATTTACGTGCTTTATCATCAACATGAAGTAAGTAAGCAGTGAAGAATAAAAGGGATAACCAGAAATTTGACTTTGAAATAACTGTAAAGTTGTCTGTAATCTTAAAAAAATTAATAAATTGTGAACTATAATATTTTGGATTCATGGAAAGAGAATATAACATGCAGATGACTTTGCTGTGGACAATCATATATGTTTTAAACATGCAGACAGTACCACCAAGGAAAAGCAAAGATATGAGAATAACTGATTAACATATAGAAAACAAATATTTATTTTCATAAATCATGTTAACCAAAATTATAACCCATCAGAGAAGTTAGTATAATGCAAAGGTTAACAACACTGATCTTAAAAACAGACTGCCTGGATTTTAAGGCTGTCTCGGGCTCTAGATTTTTGAGTGATTATGGACAAATTAATTGGCCTTGCTCAGCCTTAGTTTCTTCTTCTATAGAATGAGAATAATAGTATCATTTTACTCCATTGTTTCATTATTAATATTAATTAAGTTAATGTATTTATTGTGCAGAAAACAAATTGGCACAGAGAAGGTGCTACAAAAGTTTGTGTTCTTTTCCAAATCGGAACTATTTGTAATGAGTTTTAAATTTAAGAACCATATCCTTTTTAATTATACAGCAAATCCCAAATTTCAAGTGGCTTACCCCAACGTTATTCAACATAAAACTAGAGAGGGATGGTTCTGTCCAGGAGGTGTAACTGTTATAATTCTAAACTTTTGTACCAAACAAATTACCCAGAAACATATAAAAAGACAAATTTCTGGGTTTTACCTTACAAATTCTCAATTAGTAATTTTACCTTGGGCCCTAAAAATTCATATTTTCAACAAGCATAATAACTAGTTTGCTCAAATAATAAAAATAAAACCAAAAACAAACTTCTAATTTCATAGATTGAGGAGTACTTTAGAGTAAATACACCAAACTAATGAAAAACTTCTGTAAATTACTGATTGAACTATTAAAAATCTTATCTATATTTCTCTCAGAATCTTCCCGGATATTAAAAACCTGCCTATTAGGATTTACAAAATGGTAGTGGAGTAGGAGGACCCAAGCTCATCTTATCTCTCAAACACAAGATAACTATCAAATCATCCTAAATAGCCCAGAATTAAGGCTGATGATTGACAGAATTCCACAATTAAAGGGAGAGAAGGGGCCATTTTGAAGAACGTAAGAAGTGGTGACATATGGTTCAGGGGGAAAGGGATTAGAGGTGCTGTGTAGGTAAGGGAGCTGTGTTCACAGAGGACAAGAGACAGAGGAGCACCCGGGGCAATGCACAAGGAGAATGTTTCCCCAAAGTCATTGCGTTAGAATATAAGAGCGGCTGAGTTTCATGTGTCCCTGCAATGAGCTTAAATACTGGAATTTTAAAGGTCAGTGGCCTTGGTGGAGATAGAACACAGAGCCCTGGCCTTACACTGCTCCTGGAGGGAAGGCAGGCAAAGAACCCTGGAATGTGGAAACATCAATCTGAAGAACACCTGGGCACACAGGAGGAAGATAATTCACTCTTTTCTGAGTGTATCCCTGAGAGGAAGCTTTTAAGGAGACACCTATCCACAAACAAAGGAGCTGGCTGGCACCATTTCCCTCCCCATCCCTCAAAAAAACACAGAACCACCTGCAGGAAGTAGCCCAGCACTGACACTGTCTAACTAACTTGCTTCCATCAACACCAAGAGTCCTGCCCTCTGCCAGGACTGCCCTTCCCAGTCAATATTCCCTCAACTCCAATGTGGTGGGCCCTTCCCCCAGAAGACCAGTGCAAGTACCTGCTCACAACACATCTCCTGACCTGAAAATTTGGCAGAGCTTCACACCTGGTGGAGTTGGAGTCAGGTTTTATTCACAAACATACCAGAGAACACCTAGTTAAAATCCACCACATTCAGGCCAGAGACCAAACACTGCCCACAAAAGGCAAGGATCAGCTCTGTGGACAACTAGCCTGAAGGATGGAGCAGCCACAACACAACAGCAGAGCACACAAGCATACACCTGAAGTGCCAGTCCCTAGACACTACAGGACTTCTTCATAAGGCCATTACTTTCAGGAACAGGAAAGTAAATTACTCCTGCACAGCAGGAGAGATTAAGATGAACTGTAGAGAGGGAGGAATTTATCTGAAATTAAAAAACAAAATAAGGTGATAGCCAGAGATCTAAGTGAAACAGATATACAAGCAACATGCCTGAGGAAGAATTTAAGCCAACAATCATTAGGATAGTCCCTGGGCTTGAGAAAAGAATAGAATACATTATGGAGACCGTTACCACAATGATAAAAAAGTCAAAAAAATATCAATCAGTGGTGAAGAATGCAATAACTGAGACTAGAAACAGGCTTCATGCAATGAGCAGTAGGCTGGAGGGAGCAGAGGGAGACAAAGTACTGGAAAATAATAAAGCTGAATAAAAGAGAGGAAAACAACATGACTACAGACTGAGGGAACTCAATGACTCCATCAAATGTAATAACATTGTATTATAAGGGTCCCAGAAGAAGAAGAGAGAAAAGGGGCAGAAAATTTATTTAAAGAAATAATAGCTGAAACATCCCTAATCTGGGGAAGGAAACAATCATCCAGATCCAAGAGACATAGAGAACTCCCATCAAAATCAACAAAAGCAGGACAACAATGAGACATACTGTAATTAAATTTGCATAATATAGTGATAACGAAAAAATTCTAAAAGCAGCAAGACAAAAGAAGTCCCAAACTTACAAGGAAGACCCATAAGGATGGCTAGCTGGGGAATTCCCAACAGAAACCTGACATGCCAGAAGAAAGTGGTATGATATATTCAAATTGCTGAATGGGGAAAATCTGCACAAAGAATATTCTATCCAGCAAGAGTATCATAGAGAAGAGAGGAGAAAAAAAGAGTTCCCGAGACAAACAAATACCAAAGGAGTTCCTGACCACTAAACCAGCTCTGTAAGAAATATTAAAGGTAACTCTTTGAGTGGAAAGGAAAGACCAAAAGTGACAAAAACTAGAAAGGATCAGAGAAAATCTCCAAGAACAATGACAAAAGAAGCAATAAAATGACAATAAATATACATCTATCAATGATTACTATGAGTGTAAATGTACTAAATTCTCCAATTAAAAGACATAGGGTGTCAAAAATTGATAAAAAAACAAGACCCTCAATACTGCCTATAGGAAGTTCATTTCAGACCTAAAGTCAACTTCATTTTGAAAGTAAGGGAATGGAGAAACAGGTATCATGCAAACAGATATCAAAACAAAGTCAGAGTGGCAGTAGTTATATCAGACAAACTACACTTTTTTTGTTCTTTTTTTGTATTTGTGGTCTTTTTCAAAGACAGAACATCATAGATATGCAGTACAATCAGCAGAGTTTATTTAAGGTGAAAGTACACTCTCTAGATGTAAGAGCAGGTGAGTTCAAGGGAGAGCTGCATTTTTGTTGTTGTTGTTCTTTTATTCTTTTTTCTGCTTTGGTATTATGGTAATGCTGGCCTTACAGAATGATTTGGAATGTATCCCTCTATTCCATTATTTGTAGGATTTTATAGGATTGCCATTAGTTATTATTATTTTTTAATGGTTGGTAGAGTTCACGAAAGAAAGCATGTGTTCTTGGACTTTTCTGTGCTGGGAGATTTTTGACTCTTAATTCAGTTTTTAATCTTGTTATTGTTATTGGTCTACAAGATTTCCTACTTATTTGATCCAAGATTTATTATTCAATCTTCATATTTAGACCATTTTAAGGAATTATGTGCATTGTTTTTCTAAGTTATCTGATTTTTTAGTATATAATTATTTATGGTAATCTGTTATCACACTATGTATTTCTGTGGTATCTGTTGTATTGTTTTCACTTTCATTTATCCATTTATCATGGATTAAAAAAATCTTTTTTTTTTCCTTTCCTTTTCTTTAGTCAGTGTAACTAAAGCATTGCCAATTTCTTTTTTTCTTTTTTTAACTCATAATTCTTTCAATGTATTTCACTGTATTTCCTTTTTCTACTAAATTTCAGTTATTTATTCTTTCTATAGTTCCTTGAGATTTAGTGAAAAGTTGTTTATTTGACTTTTCTTAATATAAGCATTTATAGCATAAAAAACAAAAATAGAGTTACTATATGATTTAATAATTTTTAATTTTATATTAAATTATATTTTATTATATATAATTATATATATAATATATATGAAATTATATTTAAATTATAAATTATATTTAATAATTTTTAATTTTAACTTAGTTTAGTCTAGTTTATTCTTTTTTAATTTTTATTTTCTACTATACATATAGAGTTAAACTTCAAGGTAATCCCCTTTCCCCAATCAATGCTACCCCTATAGGCAAACCAGTTTCTAATCCCCCTGTAACTTAGGAAAGTTGAGTCCCTTAACAAAAACATCAAGATACCTTCAGGAAGAATCAAAATAACCTTCCTCACCCACACTGAGAATTTATAACCACTCTCCCAATTTTTCCTTCTGTCAGTGTTTCTGTGAATTTCTGTTTGTCCTGATAATATATAAATCTTATACCTGGGGTTCTTTCTGATGAGGTTCTTCCATTTTTTTTGCTTATATATATTTTTTTCTCTTGTCATATACTTTTGTCAGTCTTTTTGTTTGTCTGTTTTTGTTTGTATACTTCATAAATCTTACCTTGTGGCCCATTTGGGCTGAGCCTTCTCTTTTATCTTCCTTTTTTTCCTGATTCTCTCTCTGTCTCTTGTTTTTTCCTATTTTCTTTCCCCTTTTTTTCTTTCTTCTTCTCTATTTCTTTTTCTTTTCTTTTTTCTCTTATTTGGGTGGGGAATCCTGATTGCACAGAAGCATTCCAGGGTGCACATTGACTGCACCACAATCGATAAGTCCAGCTGCATCTGTTCAGTCACCTCTTTCCAAAATGACTAGGAGGAGGAATACCCAACAGAAGAAAAATACAGAGGATGGACCTTCTTCAACAGAATTAATGGCTATCCACAGAGACAATATGTCAGAAAAGGAATTCAGACTAACAATTATCCAGGCAATAGCTAGGTTGGAGAAAGCCATGGATGACCAAACAGAATTGATTAGGGCAGAACTGAAAGCCACCAGGGATGATGTTCACAATGTTAGGGCAGAACTGAAAGCCACCAGGGATAATGTTCAAAATCCTCTCAATGAGTTCCAATCCAATCTAAATTCTCTAAAAGCTAGGGTAACTGAGACAGAAGATAGAATTAGTGATCTGGAGGACAAACAGAGAGAGAGAAAAGATCAGGAGGAAGCCTGGAACAAACAGCTCAGAAGCCATGAAAACAGAATCAGGGAAATAAACGATGCCATGAAATGTTCCAATGTCAGAATTATTGGAATCTCTGAAGGGGAGGAAAAAGAAAGAAGTCTAGAAGATATAGAGGAAGAAGTTGTCTATGAAAATTTTCCCAATCTCACGAACGGAAACAACATTCATGTACTAGAGGCAGAGAGATTTCCTCCCTAGATTTTAAATTCTCGAAAGTCCTCACGAAACCTTATAGTTAGAATGAGGAATTATGTTTCAAGAGAGACCCTCTTAAAAGCAGCTAGGAGAAAAAAGCTCCTTACATAGAGAGGAAAGCGCATTAAAATAACGTCAGACCTTTCCACAGAGAGCTGGCAAGCCAGGAAGGGCTGGCAAAATATATTCAGAATACTAAATGAGAAGAACATGCAACCAAGAATACTCTATCCAGCAAGACTGACATTTAAAATGGATGGAGAGATAAAGAGTTTCCAAGACCGGCAAGGCTTAAAAGACTATGCAACCACCAAGCTGACACTGCAGGAAATATTAAGGGGGGTCCTATAAAAGAGAAAAAATCCTAAGAACATCATTGAACAGAAATATAGAAACAATCTACAGACAGAAAGACTTCAAAGGCAACACGATGTCAATAAAAACCTATCTCTCAATAATCACTCTCAATGTGAATGGCCTAAATGCGCCCATAAAATGACAAAGGGTTGCAGATTGGATAAAACGACAGGACCCATCCATATGTTGTCTACAAGAGACCCATTTTGAACCTAAGGATATACCCAGACTGAAAGTGAAGGGATGGAGAAGCATCTTTCATGCCAATGGGCCTCAAAAGAAGGCCGGAGTAGCGATTCTCATATCACATAAATTAGATTTTAAACTAAATACTGTAGTCAGAGATACAGAAGGACACTATGTAATTCTTAAAGGGACTATCCGCCAAGATGATCTAACAATTGTGAATATCTATGCCCCCAATATGGGAGCACCCAATTACATAAGAAAACTAATAATCAAGATAAAGAGTCATATTGATATGAATACAATAATAGTAGGAGAACTTAATACACCTCTCTCAGAAATAGACAGATCATCGAAGCAGAAAATTAATAAAGAAATAAGAGCATTGAATGAGACATTGGACCAGATGGACCTCATAGACATATACAGAACATTCCACCCTAAAACAACAGAATATTCATTCTTCTCAAGTGCACATGGAACCTTCTCCAGAATAGACCACATACTGGGTCACAAAGCAGGACTCAAACGATACCAAAAGACTGACATTATTCCCTGCATATTCTCAGATCACAATGCTTTGAAACTGGAGCTCAATCACAAGGAAAAGTTCAGAAGGAACTCAAACACATGGAAGCTAAAGACCACCTTGCTTAAGAATGCTTGGATCAACCAGGAGATCAAAGATGAACTTAAACAATTCATGGAAACCAATGAGAATGAAGACACTTTGGTCCAAAACCTATGGGATACACCAAAGGCGGTTCTAAGGGGGAAATACATAGCCATCCAAGCCTCCCTCAAAAACACTGAAAAATCCAAAATACACCAGCTATCTCTACACCTTAAAGAAGTGGAGAATCAACAACAAATCAAACCAACTCCACATGCAAGAAGGGAAATAATCAAGATTAGAGCAGAGATCAATGAGGTAGAAACGAGAGATACAGTAGAACGTATCAATGAAACTAGAAGCTGTTTTTTTGAAAGAATCAATAAGATCGATAAACCATTGGCCACACTAATCCAAAAGAAAAGAGAGAAAGCCCAAATTAATAAAATTATGAATGAAAAGGGAGAGATCACAACTAACACCAAGGAAATAGAAACAATCATCAGAAATTATTACCAACAGTTATATGCCAATAAGCTAAGCAACCTAGATGAAATGGATGCATTCCTGGAAAACTACAAACTCCCAAAATTGAACCAGGAAGAAATTGACAACCTGAATAGACCGATATCTAGTAATGAGATTGAAGCAGTGATCAAAAACCTCCCAAAAAACAAGAGCCCAGTACCTGAAGGATTCCCTGGGGAATTCTACCAAACTTTCAAAGAAGAAATAACACCTATTCTCCTGAAGCTGTTCCAAAAATTGAAGCAGAAGGAAAACTTCCAGACTCTTTTTATGAAGCCAGCATTACCCTGATCCCCAAACCAGGCAAAGACCCTACCAAAAAGGAGAATTTCAGACCAATATCACTGATGACTATGGATGCAAAGATTCTCAACAAGATCCTAGCAAACAGGATCCAGCAGCACATTAAAATGATTATCCACCATGACCAGGTGGGATTCATCCCTGGGTTGCAAGGTTGGTTCAACATTTGCAAATCAATCAATGTGATAGAACAAATCAATAAGAGAAGAGAGAAGAACCACGTGGTCCTCTCAATTGATGCAGAAAAAGCATTTGACAAAATCCAGCATCCGTTCCTGATGAAAACGCTTCCAAGTATAGGGATAGAGGGAATATTCCTGAACTTCATAAAATCTATCTATGAAAGACCCACAGCAAATATCATCCACAATGGGAAAAAGCTTGCAGCCTTCCCGTTGAGATCAGGAACACGACAAGGATGCCCACTCTCACCAGTCTTGTTCAACATAGTATTAGAAGTTCTAGCAACGGCAATCAGACAACAAAGAGAAATAAAAGGTATCCAAATTGGCAAGGAAGAAGTCAAACTCTCTCTCTTCGCAGATGACATGATTCTTTATATGGGAAACCCCAAAGACTCCACCCCCAAACTACTAGAACTCATACAGCAATTCAGTAACGTGGCAGGATACAAAGTCCATGTACAGAAATCAGTGGCTTTCTTATACACTAACAATGAAAATACAGAAAGGCAAATTAGAGAATCGATTCCATTTACTATAGCACCAAGAACCATAAGATACCTGGGCATAAACCTAACCAAAGAGATAAAGGACCTGTACTAGAGGAACTACAGAACATTCATGAAAGAAATTGAAGAAGACACAAAAAGATGGAAGACTGTTCCATGCTCTTGGATTGGAAGAATAAACATTGTTAAAATGTCTATACTGCCTAGAGCAATCTATACTTTTAATGCCATTCTGATCAAAATTCCACCAGTATTTTTCAAAAAGCTGGATCAAATAATCCTAAAATTTGTATGGAATCAGAAGAGACCCCGAATTGCTAAGGAAATGTTGAAAAACAAAAACAAAACTGGCAGCATCACGTTACCCGATTTCAAGCTTTACTACAAAGCTGTGATCACCAAGACAGCGTGGTACTGGCATAAAAACAGACACATAGACCAGTGGAACAGAGTGGAGAGCCCAGATATGGACCCTCAACTCTATGGTGAAATAGTCCTCGACAAAACAGGAAAAAATATTCAATTGAAAAAAGACAGTAACTTCAATAAATGGTGCTGGGAAAACTGGACAGCGATATATAGAAGAATGGAACTTGACCATTCTCTTACACCGTACACAAAGATGAACTCGAAATTGATAATAGACCTCAACATGAGACAGGAATCTATCAGAATCCTGGAGGAGAACATAGGCAGTAACCTCTTCGATATCAGCCACAGCAACTTCTTTCAAGATATGTCTCCAAAGGCCAAGGAAACAAAAGCGAAAATGAACTTTTGGGACTTCATCAAGATCAAAAGTTTCTGCACAGCAAAGGAAACAGTCAACAAAACAAAAAGGCAACCCACGGAATGGGAGAAGTTATTTGTAAATGACAGTACAGACAAAAGGTTGATATCCAGGATCTATAAAGAACTTCTCAAACTCAACACACACAAAACAGGTAATCATATCGAAAAAATGGGCAGAAGATATGAACAGACACTTCTCCAATGAAGACATACAAATGGCTATCAGACACATGAAAAAATGTTCATCATCATTAGACATCAGTGAGATTCAAATTAAAACCACATTGAGATACCACCTGACACCAGTTAGAATGGCCAAAATTAGCAAGACAGTTAACAACATGTGTTGGAGAGGATGTGGAGAAAGGGGAACCCTCTTCCACTGTTGGTGGGATTGCAAGTTAGTGCAGCCACTTTGGAGAACAGTGTGGAGACTCCTGAAGAAATTAAGAATAGAGCTTCCCTATGACCCTGCAATTGCACTGCTGGGTATTTACCCCAAAGATACAGATGTAGTGAAAGAAGGGCCATCTGTACCCCAATGTTTATTGCAGCAATGGCTATGGTCGCCAAACTGTGGAAAGAACCAAGATGCCCTTCAACGGATGAATGGATAAGGAAGATGTGGTCCATATACACAATGGAGTATTATGCCTCCATCAGAAAGGATGAATACCCAACTTTTGTAGCAACATGGACGGGACTGGAAGAGATGATGCTGAGCAAAATAAGTCAAGCAGAGAGAGTCAAGTATCATATGGTCTCACTTATTTGTGGAGCATAACAAATAACATGGAGGACATGGGGACATGGAGAGGAGAGGAAGTTGAGGGAAACTGGAAGGGGAGATAAACCATGAGAGACTATGGACTCTGAAAAACAACCAGAGGGTTTTGAAGGGGCGGGGGGGGGTGGGAGGTTGAGGAACCAGGTGGTGGGTAATAGGGAGGGCACATACTGCATGGAGCACTGGGTGTGATGCCAAAACAATGAACACTGTTATGCTGTAAATAAACAAATTAAGGAATAAAAAAAATAAAAAATAAATAAAAATAAATAAATAAAATAAAATAAAAATAGAGTTAATATATGATTTAATAATTCCACTAAAGGTATTTACCAAAACAAAATGAAAGCAATAATGTTTTAATTATATGCAATTATATATATATTTATTATTATATATTTATATAATATAATATTAATTAATATAATATAAATGCATGTTATATTATTTATTTATATTATTATATTATTTATATTATGATATAATATATTAATATTAATTATTTTATATAATTATATATCATATATTATAAATCTTATATAATTATATAATATAATATTAATATATGAAATATATAAATATTATATTGATTTTTATTTTATATATAATATGCACTCCTATGTTTATTTCAGCCTTATTTATAATAGCCAAGATATAGAAGCAACCCAAGTATTCTTGGATAGATGAATTGGATAGGAAGATACTATATCATGGAGAAGAATGAAATGTCACCATTGGCAATAGTATTGAAGGGATCTAGAGGGTACAATGCTATATGCAATACATCTGTCAGAGAAAGACAAATATATGATTTCACTCATGTGTGGGATTTAAGAAACAAAGCAAAGAAACAAGGAAAAATAGACAAACAAAAAGCAAAAAACACTGACTCTTAAATATAGAGAACAATGTGGTGGTTACCAAGGAGGATGGGAGCAGGGATGAGTGAAATAAGTGAAAGGGATTAAGAGTACGCTTACCTTGATGGGCACTGGAGTAATGTATAGAATTGTTAAGCCACTATATTGTACACCTTAAACTAGAAGAACACTAATTATACTGGAGGTGTTTTTTTTAATATTTTATTTATTTATTTGACAGAGAGATCACAAGTAGGCAGAGAGGCAGGCAGAGAGAGGAGGAAGCAGGCTCCCTGATGAGCGGAGAGCCCAATGTGGGACTGGATCCCAGGACCCTGAGATCATGACTTGAGCCAAAGGCAGAGGCTTTAACCCACTGAGCCACCCAGGCTCCCCTATACTGGAGTTTTTAAAAACAGTCTTTGAAGATCTGTTAGGGCATTTAAATTTTCTTCCAAGCAAAATGGGTAACTTGAATGATTTTTAAGTAGAGGATTGGCATGATCTAATAGGGGTTTATTAAAGCCACTAATTTATGAGTAAAAAATGGATTGGAGAGACAAAAATTTGGAGTTAGCAAACTCTAAATGAGCCTGTTGAAAAAAATACAAGACAGAGAGGAAGTGAATGTATTTTAATGCGAAACACTTGAATGAATTTAAAGGATCTTCAGAGGACATAATCTGTAGTAAATGAATTTTGGTTCATGTTGATTGTGAAGTTTCAGTGGTAATCTGGAGGAGTTATCAATACAGAGTTGGTTATGTGGGACAGGGGAAGAACTGGAAGCTTTAGATGTAGGAATTTTATTAGCCTACAGACGGTTACTTATGACCTTACTGAGAGCTAAAGAAACCTATGAAAAAAGTAATATTTTTTTCTTAAAGAAACTCAACAATAGACAAACTATGGAAAAAGCCTAGATGTCCATTGACAGAGGAATGGATAAAAATATATGATGTATATACAAGAGATACAATATACAATAGAATATTACTCAACCATCAGAAAGGATGAAAGTTTACCATTTACACTGGATGGAACTAGAGGGTATTATGCTCAGTGAAATAAGTCAGTCAGAGAAAGACAATTATCATATGTTTTCACTCACATGAGGTATATAAGAACCAGTGCAGGGGATCATAGGATAAGGGAAGGAAAACAAAATGGGAAGAAATCATAGAGGGAGACAAATCATGAGAGACTCTGACCTGTGGGAAAGGAACTGAGAATTTCTGGAGGTGATTGGGGAATAGGGTAACTGGGTGATAGGCATTAAGGATGGCAGGTAATGTAATGAACAATGGGTGTTATATGCAACTGATGAATTGTTGAACTCTACATCTGAAACCAATGGTGTACTACAAGTTGGCTAATTGAATTTAAATTAAGAAATGTATTTACTTAAGCAGCATAGATGATATCTAATTTATTCCTTTAACTAGGGGATATAATTCCTACATAATTGTATTAATACAATATTGTGCTCATTTTTCTTTGTCTCATTTTTAATTATTACATATTTTCTTAAACAATCAGAACACAGATTTCCTTGCACAATGGACAATCTCACAGAAGTGACAGAGTTCCTGCTCATGGGGTTTTCTGACATCTGTGAGCTACAGATACTTCATGTTGGAGTGTTTCTGCTGGTTTATCTGACAGCACTGGTGTGGCACCTTCTCATCATGATAATCATTACTTTTGACCAGTATCTTCACAGACCCATGTACTTTTTTCTGAAGAACCTCTCCTTTTTGGATTTGTGCTACATCTCAGTCACTGTGCCTAAGTCAGTCCACAGCTCCTGGACTCACAATAACTCCATCTCTTACTTTGGCTGTGTGGCTCAAGTTTATTTTTTCTTTGCTTTTGCTTCTGTTGAGCTGGCCTTTCTCACTGTCATGTCCTATGACTGCTATGTTGCCATTTGTTACCCCCCCAATAAGAAGCCATTATGACACCAGAAAAATGCCATCACATAGCAGCCATTGCCTGGCTAAGTTGTTTTATTTATGAGCAGTCCACACTGGCAACATATTTAGGGATTCCATTTCAAGATACAACATAATCCACCAGTTCTTCTGTGACATCCCTCACATTTTGGCCCCAGTTTCTCATGAGGTTTTCTTTGTTGAGCTTGTGACCCTAGCTCTGAGTTCCTGCTTTGTTCTGGGATGCTTTGTTCTTATGATCATCTCCTATATCCAGATATTCTCAACAGTGCTCAGAATCCCTTCAGTGGAGAATACAGTAAAAGTCTTTTCCGCCTGCTCCCCACAGCTGATTGTTATCATGCTCTTCCTCATTACAGGACTCTTTGCTGCCTTAGGACCAATTGCCAAAACTTCATCCATTCAAGATTTGATGATTGCTCTGGCATACACAGTTTTGCCTCCTTTCCTGAATCCCATCATATATAGTCTTAGAAACAAGGAGATTAAAGCAGCTGTTTGGAGAATATTTGGGAAGATAATTTCCCTGCGAATGTAGAACACTTAGATTTTGCTAATACAAGATCTTTTAAAAAGACCAGGAGAGCATAAATACCTTAAGAAAAAATATATAGGAAAAACCGTTGAGAGACAGAATATTTCCAGGCCATATTTAGAAATAAATACAAGTGTGTCTCTAAAAAATAAAATATCTCAATATTAAATATTGCAAAATTTTATAACTACAACCTTCTGTGGTGTTCCATTCCTTCATTTATTTATTTTTTATTTAAATTCAATTAGCCAAAGTATACTACATTGTTATTTATATAATGTTCAATGATTCATTAGTTGAATATAACACACAGTGCTCAGCATACCATGTGCCCTCTTTAATTTCCTTCACACAGTTACCCCATCCCCTCACCTACCACCCACAATCAACCCTCAGTTTCTTTCCTGTAGTTAAGAGTTTCGCATGGATTATCTCCCTCTCTGATGATTTCACATTCAGTTTTCCCTCCCTTTCTCTATTGTCCTCTACACTATTCCTTATGTTCCACATGAATGAACATATGATAATTGTCTTTCTCTGCTTTTTTTGCTTACTATAATCCCCTCCAGTTCCATTGATGTTCATGTAAATGGTAGATATTCATCCTTTCCAATGGCTATTATTCCTTGTGTACATGAACCACATCCATCTTCTTTATCTATTCATCTTCTGAAGAACATTTTGACTCTATCCATAGTTTGGCTATTGTGGACGTTGCTGCTATGAACATTGGGGTGCAGGTGCCCCTTCATTTCACTACATCACTATCTTTGGGGGTAAATACCCCATAGTGTAATTGCTGGATCATAAAGTAGCTCATTTTTAACTTCCTGGGGAAGTTAAATACTGTTTTCCAGAGTGACTGTACCAGCTTGCATTCCTACCAACAGGGTCCCCTTTCTCCACATCCTTGCCAACACTTGTTTCCTGTCTTGTTAATTTTTGCCACTGTAACCAGTGAAAGGTGTATCTCGTTGTGGTTTTCATTTGTATTTCCATGATGGCAAGTGATGTGGAGCATTTTTCATGTGCCTGTTGGCCATTTGTATGTCTTCTTTGGACAAGTGTCTGTTCATGTCTTCTGCCCATTTTTTTGACTACATTATTTGGTTTTTGGATGTTGAGTTTGGTAAGTTCTTTATAGACCTTGGATACCAGCCCTTTATCTGATATATCATTTGCAAATATTTTCTCCCATTTGGTAGTTTGTCTTTTAGTTTTGTTGACTGTTTCCTTTGCTGTGAAGATGCTTTTTATCTTAATGAAGCCCCAATAATTTATTTTTGCTTTGTTTCCCTTTCCTTTATAGACTTGTCTTGGAAAAAGTGGCTGTGTCCATGGTTTATAAGGTTGTAACCTGTGTTCTCCTCTAGAATTTTGATGGATTCCTGTGTCACATTTAGGTCCTTCTTCCATTTTGAGTTTATCTTTCTGTATGTTGTAAGAGAATGGTCCAGTTTCATTTTTCTGCATGTGGCTGTCCAATTTTCCCAATACCATTTATTGAAGAGACTGCCTTTTTTTCCATTGGATATTATTTCCTGATTTGTTGACGACTAGTGGACCATAGAGATAAGGGTCCATTTCTGGGATCTCTGTTTTGTTCCACTGATAAATGTGTCTGTTTTTGTGTGTCAATACCATTCTTTCTTGATGATCACAGATTTGTAATATATAGTTAGAAGTCAAGCATTGTAATGCACCCAGCTTTACTTGTCCTTTGCAACAATCCCCTTGTGATTCAGAGTCTTCTCTGGTTCCATACAAATTTTTGGATTGTTTGTTCCAGCTCTGCAAAAAATGGCGATGGTATTTATTTTTTTCAGTATTTAAATTTATTTTTTTCAGTGTAACAGTATTCATTGTCTTTGCACAACACCCAGTGCTCCATGCAATACGTGCCCTCCCTATTACCCATCACCTGTTCCCCCAAACTCCCACCCCTGACCCTTCAAAACCCTCTAGTTGTTTTTCAGTCCATAGTCTCTTATGGTTTGCCTCACTTTCCAATTTTTATTTTTTATAAACATATAATGTATTTTTATCCCCAGGGGTACAGGTCTGTGAATCGCCAGGTTTACACACTTCACAGCACTCATGATAGCACATACCCTCCCCAATGTCCATAACCCACTCCCCCTCTCATAACCCCACCTCCCCACAGCAACCACCCATTTGTTTTGTGAGATTAAGAGTCATTTATGGTTTGTCTCCCTCCCAATCCCATCTTGTTTCATTTATTCTTCTTATGTCCCCCTAACCCCCCATGTTGCATCTCCATGTCCTCATATCAGGGAGATCATATGATAGTTGTCTTTCTCCGATTGACTTATTTCACTAAGCATGATACCCTCTAGTTCCATCCATGTCATCGCAAATGGCAAGATTTCATTTCTTTTGATGGCTGCATAGTATTCCATTGTGTATATATACCACATCTTCTTTATCCATTCATCTGTTGATGGACATCTAGTTTCTTTCCATAGTTTGGCTATTGTGGACATTGCTGCTATTAACATTAGGGTACATGTGCCCCTTTGGATCACTGCGTTTGTATCTTTAGGGTAAATACCCAGTAGTGCAATTGCTGGGTCATAGGGTAGTTCTATTTTCAACATTTTGAGGAACCTCCATGCTGTTTTCCAGAGTGGTTGCACCAGCTTGCATTCCCACCAACAGTGGAGGAGGGTTCCCCTTTCTCCGCATCCTCGCCAGCTTCTGTCATTTCCTGACTTGTTCATTTTAGCCATTCTGACTGGTGTGAGGTGATATCTCACTGTGGTTTTGATTTGTATTTCCCTGATGCCGAGTGATGTGGAGCACTTTTTCATGTGTTCTGTTGGCAATCTGGATGTCTTCTTTGCAGAAATGTCTGTTCATGTCCTCTGCCCATTTCTTGATTGGATTGTTTGTTCATTGGGTGTTGAGTTTGTTAAGTTCCTTATAGATTTTGGACACTAGTCCTTTATCTGATATGTCGTTTGCAAATATCTTCTCCCATTCTGTCAGTTGTCTTTTGGTTTTGTTAACTGTTGCCTTTGCTGTGCAAAAGCTTTTGATCTTGATGAAATCCCAATAGTTCATTTTTGCCCTTGCTTCCCTTGCCTATGCCGATGTTCCTAGGAAGATGTTGCTATGGCTGAGGTCGAAGAGGTTGCTGCCTGCATTCTCCTCAAGGATTTTGATGGATTCCTATCTCACATTGAGGTCCTTCATCCGTTTTGAGTCTATTTTCATGTGTGGTGTAAGGAAGTGGTCCAATTTCATTTTTCTGCATGTGGCTGTCCAATTTTACCAGCACCATTTATTGAAGAGGCTGTCTTTTTTCCATTGGACATTCTTTCCTGCTTTGTCAAAGATTAGTTGACCATGGAGTTGAAGGTCTATTTCTGGGCTCTCTATTCTGTTCCATTGATCTATGTGTCTGTTTTAGTGCCAGTACCATGCTGTCTTGATGATGACAGCTTTGTAATAGAGCTTGAAGTCCGGAATTGTGATGCCACCCACTTTGGCTTTGTTCTTCAATATTCCTTTGGCTATTCGAGGTCTTTTCTGGTTCCATATAAATTTTAGGATTATTTGTTCCATTTCTTTGAAAAAAAATGGATGGTATTTTGATAGGGATTGCATTAAATGTATAGATTGCTTTAGGTAGCATAGACATTTTCACAATATTTATTCTTCCAATCCAGGAGCATGGAACATTTTTCCATTTCTTTGTGTCTTCCTCAATTTCTTTCATGAGTACTTTATAGTTTTCTGCGTATATATTCTTAGCCTCTTTGGTTAGGTTTATTCCTAGGTATCTTATAGTTTTGGGTGCAATTGTAAATGGGGTTGACTCCTTAATTTCTCTTTCTTCTGTCTTGTTGTTGGTGTACAGAAATGCAACTGATTTCTGTGCATTGATTTTATATCCTGACACTTTACTGAATTCCTGTACAAGTTCTAGCAGTTTTGGAGTGGAGTCTTTTGTGTTTTCCACATATAGTATCATATCATCTGCGAAGAGTGATAGTTTGACTTCTTCTTTGCCAATTTGGATGCCTTTAATTTCTTTTTGTTGTCTGATTGCTGAGGCTAGGACTTCTAGTACTATGTTGAATAGCAGTGGTGATAATGGATATCCCTGCCATGTTCCTGACCTTAGCGGAAAAGCTTTCAGTTTTTCTCCACTGAGAATGATATTTGCAGTGGGTTTTTCATAGATGGCTTTGATAATATTGAGGTTTGTGCCCTCTATCCCTACACTTTGAAGAGTTTTGATCAGGAAGGGGTGCTGTACTTTGTCAAATGCTTTTTCAGCATCTATTGAGAGTATCATATGGTTCTTGTTCTTTCTTTTATTAATGTGTTGTATCACATTGATTGATTTGCGGATGTTGAACCAACCCTGCAGCCCTGGAATAAATCCCACTCGATCGTGGTGAACAATCCTTTTAATGTACTGTTGAATCCTATTGGCTAGTATTTTGGCGAGAATTTTTGCATCTGTGTTCATCAAGGATATTGGTCTGTAGTTCTCTTTTTTGGTGGGATCCTTGACTGGTTTTGGGATCAAGGTGATGCTGGCCTCATAAAATGAGTTTGGAAGTTTTCCTTCCATTTCTATTTTTTGGAAACTATTTTAGTTTCAGGAGAATAGGAATTAGTTCTTCTTTAAATATTTGGTAGAATTCCCCTGGAAGCAGTCTGGCCCTGGGCTTCTGTTTCTTTGGAGATTTTTGATGACTATTTCAATCTCCTTACTGGTTATGGGCCTATTCAGGTTTTCTATTTCTTCCTGGTTCAGTTGTGGTAGTTTATATGTCTCTAGGAATGCATCCATTTCTTCCAGATTGTCCAATTTGTTGGCGTAGAGTTGCTCATAGTATGTTCTTATAATTGTCTGTATTTCTTTGGTGTTAGCTGTGATCTCTCCTCTTTCATTCATGATTTTATTTATTTGGGTCCTTTCTCTTTTCTTTTTAATGAGTCTGGCCAGGGATTTGTCAATCTTATTGATTCTTTCAAAGAACCAGCTCCTAGTTTCATTGATTTTTTCTATTGTTTTTTTTGTTGTTGTTTGTTTCTATTTCATTGATTTCTGCTCTGATCTTTATGATTTCTCTTCTCCTGCTGGGTTTAGGGTTTCTTTCTTGTTCTTTCTCCAGCTCCTTTACGTGTAGGGTTAGGTTGTGTACTTGAGACTTTTCTTGTTTCTTGAGAAAGGCTTGTACCGCTATATATTTTCCTCTCAGGACTGCCTTTGTTGTGTCTCACAGATTTTGAACCATTGTGGTTTCATTATCATTTGTTTCCATGATTTTTTTCAATTCTTCTTTAATTTCCTGGTTGACCCATTCATTCTTTAGAAGGATGCTGTTTAGTCTCCATGTATTTTGGTTCTTTCCAGCTTTCCTCTTGTGATTGTGTTCTAGCTTCAGAGCATTGTGGTCTGAAAACATGAACGGAATGATCCTAATCTTTTGATACCAGTTGAGACCTGATTTGTGACCCAGGATGTGATCTATTCTGGAGACGGTTCCATGTGCACTAGAGAAGAATGTGTATTCTGTTGCTTTGGGATGAAATGTTCTGAATATATCTGTGATGTCCATCTGGTCCAGTGTGTCATTTAAGGCCTTTATTTCCTTGTTGATCTTTTGCTTGAATGATCTGTCCATTTCAGTGAGGGGGGTGTTAAAGTCCCCTACTATTATTGTATTATTATTGATGTGTTTCTTTGATTTTGTTATTAATTGGTTGATATAGTTGGCTGCTCCCACGTTAGGGGCATAGATATTTAAAATTGTTAGATCTTCTTGTTGGACAGACCCTTTGAGTAGGATATAGTGTCCTTCCTCATCTCTTATTATAGTCTTTGGCTTAAAATCTAATTGATCTGATATAAGGATTGCCACCCCAGCTTTCTTCTGATGCCCATTAGCATGGTAAATTGTTTTCCACCCCCTCACTTTAAATCTGGTGGTGTCTTCGCATCTAAAATGAGTTTCTTGTAGGCAACATACTGATGGGTTTTGTTTTTTTATCCATTCTGATACCCTGTGTCTTTTGATTGGGGCATTTAGCCCATTAACATTCAGGGTAACTATTGAGAGATATGAATTTAGTGCCATTGTATTGCCTGTAAGGTGACTGTTACTGTATACTGTCTCTGTACCTTTCTGATCTACTACTTTTAGGCTCTTTCTTTGCTTAGAGGACCCCTTTCAATATTTCCTGTAGAGCTGGTTTGGTGTTTGCAAATTCTTTCAGCTTTTGTTTGTCCTGGAAGCTTTTTATCTCTCCTTCTATTTTCAATGATAGCCTAGCTGGATAGAGTATTCTTGGCTGCATGTTTTTCTCATTTTGTGCTCTGAATACATCATGCCAGCTCTTTCTGGCCTGCCAGGTCTCTGTGGATAAGTCTGCTGCCAATCTAATATTTTTACTGTTGTATGTTATAGACTTCTTTTCCCGGGCTGCTTTCAGGATTTTCTCTTTGTCACTAAGACTTGTCAATTTTACTATTAGGTGACGGGGTGTGGACCTATTCTTGTTGACTTTGAGGGGGGTTCTCTGCATCTCCTGGATTTTGATGCTTGTTCCCTTTGCCATATTAGGGAAATTCTCTCCAATAATTCTCTCCAATAGACCTTCTGCTCCCCTCTCTCTTTCTTCTTCTTCTGGAATCCCAATTATTCTAATGTTGTTTCGTCTTATGGTGTCACTTATCTCTCGAATTCTCCCCTCGTGGTCCAGTAGCTGTTTGTCCTTCTTTTGCTCTGCTTCTTTATTCTCTGTCATTTGGTCTTCTATATCACTAATTCTTTCTTCTGCCTCATTGATCCTAGCAGTGAGAGCCTCCATTTTTGATTGCACCTCATTAATAGCTTTTTTGATTTCAACTTGGTTAGATTTTAGTTCTTTAATTTCTCCAGAAAGGGCTTTTATATCTCCAGAGTGGGTTTCTCTAATATCTTCCATGCCTTTTTCGAACCCAGCTAGAATGTTCAGCTTCGTCATTCTGAACTCCTGATCTGACATATTACCAATGTCTGTGTTGATTAGGTCCCTAGCCTTCAGTACTGCCTCTTGTTCTTTTGTTTGTGGTGATTTTTTCCGCCTTGTCATTTTGTCCAGATAAGAGAATATGAAGGAGCAAATAAACTACTAAAAGGGTGGCAAAGACCCCAGAAAAATGCGCTGTAACCAAATCAGAAGAGACCCCAAATTTTGAGGTGGAGAAAGGGGATAAAAATAGGTTCAGAAAAAAAAAGTAAAAAATTTAAAAAATAAAACAAATAAGGAAAAAATATAAAAAGGAGAGAATATATATATATATATATTTAGATAAACTAGTCAAAAAACGTTAAAAAAGAAAAGGGTAAAAGTTTTAAAAAAATTAGCAGAAGAAGAAAAAAGAAAGAAAAAAAATGAAAAAAGAAAAAATAATTGAATTAACCGCAAGAGTAAAGAATCATGGGGAGAAAGCCATGAGTTCTGTGCTTTGCTTTCTCCTCCTCTGGAATTCCGCTTCTGTCTTAGGAATTGAACCTGCTTTCCTTGATAGATGAACTTCGTCCTGGCTGGATATTTTGTTAATCTTCTGGGGGAGGGGCCTGTTGTAGTGACTCTCAAGTGTCTTTGCCCGAGGCGGGATTGCATCGCCCTTTCGGGGTTCGGACTGAGTAATCAGCTCAGGTTCGCTTTTGGGAGTTTCTGTTCCCTGAACGCTTTCTGTAGAGTTCCGGAGGACGGGAATGAAAATGGTGGCCTCCAGTCTCCATCCCGGAGGAGCCGAGAGCCCGGCGCCCCACTCCTCAGTGCGCCTCCAGAGGACAGCACCCAATCACTCCTGTATCCCCAGCCTCCAGCCATGCTCTGAGCTCACCCAGCCCGCGACCAGTTCAAGGTAACACTGAGCTGAGAGTTCAGTCCTCGGCTCTGTCTCTGCAGCCGGCTTCTCTGTTCTAATACCTGCAAGCTCTGTGACACTCCGACACCCCCGATCCTTCTGTGACCCTGCGGAACCTGTGGCCACGCTGACCCCGCATGGGCTTCACCCCGGTTTAGCCTCTGGAGCAATGTCCCTCAGTGGAACAGACTTTTAAAAGTCCTGATTTTGTGCTCCATTCCTCCGCCACTTGTTGGGAGCCGGCCCCTCACCCCACGGTCTATTCTCCCATCGTTTTAGATTCATTTCTCCACCAGTCCTACCTTTCCGAAAGTGGTTGATTTTCTTTTTCTAGAATTGCTGTTCTTCTTCTCTTCGATCTCCCATTGGATTTGTAGGTGTTTGCAATGTTTAGATAAGCTATCGAGCTGATCTCCTGCTACCTGATATAGTCTCAGCCTGCTACTTCTCTGCCATCTTGACTCCTCCTCATCTGTTGATGGTATTTTGATAGAGATTGCATTGAGTGTGTAGATTGTTTTAGGCAACATGACAATTTCACAATATTTAATCTTTCAATCCATGAGCATGGATTATTTTTCCAAATCTTTGTGTCCTCCTCAATTTCTTTTGTAAGTGTTCTGTATTTTCTAGAGTATAGATTCTATTCCTTTTGGTTAGGTTTATTCCTAGGTACCTTATGGTTTTTGTGCAATTGTGAATGGGATAAATTCCTTAATTTCCCTTTCTTCAGTCACATTGTGTATAGAAATTCAGCTGATTTCTGTGCGTTGATTTTGTGTCTTGCCATGTTGCTGAATTGCTGTATGAATTATAACAATTTTGGTGTGGAGTCTTTTGTATTTTCAACATAGAGTATCATGTATCTATGAAGAGAAAGAGCTCGAGTTCTTTGCTAATGTGAATAGAATTTCTTTCTTTCTTTTCTTTTTTTTTTGTTTATTTACAGCATAGCAGTGTTCATTATTTTGGCATCACACCCAGTGCTCCATGCAGTACATGTCCTCCATATTACCCACCACCTGGTAGCATTTATTTCTTTTTGTTGTCTGATTGTGGAGGATAGGAATGCTAGTACTATGCTGAACAATAATGGTGAGAGTCATCATCTTTATTCTGTTCCTGACCTTAAGAGAAAAGCTTTCCATTTTTCACCATTGAGAATTATATTTGCTGTGGGCTTTTTGCAGATGGCTTTGATGATACTGAGTAATGTTCTGTCTATCCCAATACTTTGAAGAGTCTTAATCAAGAAACTATGCTGTTTTGTTGTTGTTATTGTTGTTGTTGTTGTTGAGTACCTTCTCTGCATCAATTGAGAGGATTATATGGTCCTTGTTTTTTCTTTCATTAATGTGATCTATCACGTTGATTGACTTATGGATGTTGAACCACCCTTGAAACCAGGAATAAATCCCCCCTAGTCCTGGTGAATATTCCTTTTAATATTCTCTCAGATCCTTTTGGCTAGTATCTTGGTGAGAATTTTGGCATCCATGTTCACCAGGGATATTGGTCTGTAATTCTCCTTTTTGATGGGTTCTTTCTCAGTTTGGGGATCAAGGTAATCAAGGTAATGCTGACCTCATAAAATGAGTTTGCAAGTTTTCCTTCCATTTTCTTTCTTTCTTTCAACAGCTTCAGAAGAATAGGAATCAGTTCTTTATGTGTTTGTTAGATATCCCCTGGGAAGCCATCTGGTTCTGGACTCTTGTTTGTTGGGAGATTTTTGATTATTGCTTCGATTTCCTTGCTGGTTATGGGTCTGTTCAAGTTTTCTATTTCTTCCCGTTTCAGTTTTGGTCATTTATATGTTTCTAAGAATGTACCTATTTCTTCCAGTTTGACTGATTTTTTGGGATTAAGTTTCTCAAAATATGATCTTATAACTCTATTCCTTAGTGTTGGTCATGTTATCTCCTATTTCATTCATGATCTTATTAATTTGGCCCCTTTCATTTTTCTTTTTGATAAGCCTGGCTAGAGGTTTTCGATCTTTTAATTCTTTCAAAGAACAAGTTCCTAGTTTTGTTGATCTATTCTAATGTTCTTTTGGTTTTATTTCATTGATTTCTGTTATAATCTATATTATTCTTCTATTCCTGCTTGGGTTAGGCTTTATTTGCTGTTCTTTCTCCAACTTCTTGAGGTGTACAGTTAGGTTGTATATTTGAGATTTTTCTTGTTTCTTGAGACAGCCTTGTGTTGATACATCCTTCCCTCTTAGTACCACTTTTGCTGCATCCCACAGGTTTTAATTGTTGTGTTTTCATTTTCCTTCACTTCCTTGATTATTTTTAATTCTTCTTTAATTTCGTGGCTGACCCATTCATTATTTAGCAGGATGTCCTTTAACCTCCAAGTATTTCAACTCCTTCCAAATTTCCTCTTGTGACTGAATTACAGTTTCAAATCATTGTGGTCTGAAAATATGCAGGGAATAATCCAGTCTTTTGATATCAGTAGAGACCTGATTTGTGACTCTCTGTGTGATTGATTCTTGAGAATGTTACATGTAGACTGGAGAACAGTGTGTGTTCTCTTACTTTAGGATGGAATGCTCTCTATGTATCTATGAAATCCATCTGTGTTATCCAGAGTCCAATGTGTTATTCAAAACCCTTATTTCCTTTTTGATCTTCCACTGAGGTGATCTGTCCATTGCTCTTAGTTGGATGTTAAAGTCCGCTACTATTACTGTATTATTCTCAATGTGTTTCTTTAATTTATTAACTGGTTGATATAATTGACTGTTCCCAAATTAGAGGCATAAATATTTGTAATTGTTACATCTCCTTGTTGGATAGACCCTTTAAGTATGATATCATGTTCCTCTTCATCCCTTAGTACAGTCTTTTACACATTTTCACCATGGTTCTGCTGCTTGCTGGGCCCCTGACCAGACAGTGATCACCTGATTGTACTTGGGTTCACAGTTTATCACAAAACTGAACTGAAAGCTTACTCCTGTGCTTGAGGATTGCAGCCAGCATCCTTGTTCCAATACTTGGGAACTCTGCTACACTCAGGCATCTCTGCTCTTTCTGTGATCCTGGGGATTCTGAGTCCTCACTGTCCCACCTATGATTCTGCTCTGTTTTCCACCTTTGCACATTTCAGGCAGGGATGTCACTCGCAAGAGCAGACTTCTAAAAGCTCTGATTTTGCAGTGCATGCTACATCACTTTCTGGTAGTTGGCTTATGGAGGATTCCTCCCCCACAGTTTATCTTCTGATATATCCCTTCGGATGGACCACTTCACACTTCCTGCCTTGCAAAAAGTAGTCACTTTTCTATTTGTAGAATTGTAGCAATTGTTTTCTTAGATCTCAGGTTGAATTCACAGGTGTTCAAAATGATTTGATAGCTATCTAGCTGAATATAAGGGACAGAGGTAATGAGGGTCCCGTACTCTTATACCATCTTCCTTCCCCTTCTATCCCCTTTAGTATTTCTTGCAGGGCTGGTATAATGGTCGTGAACTCCTTTGGTTTTTATTTGTCTGGGAAACTCTATCTTTCCTTATATTGTAAATGACAGTCTTGCTAGATTGAGTATTCTTGGCTGCAGATTTTTTCCATTCAGTACATTGATTATATCATACCACTCCCTTCTGCTTGCCAAGTTTCTATGAAGTGATCTGTAGCTAGCTTATGGGTCTTTCATTGTAAGTTAAGGATTTATTTTGTCTTGCTGCTTTTAGGATTTTTTCTTTGTCACCATGGCTTGAAAATTTAACTACAACATATCTTGGTGTTGTCCTGCTTTTGTTGATTTTGATGGGAGTTCCATATATTTTCTGAATCTGGATGTCTGTTTTCTTCTCCAGATTAGAGAAGTTTTCAGCTATTTTTTCTTAATATAAATTTTCTGCCCCCTTTTTTCTCTCTTATTCTGGGACTCCTATAATACAAATTTTATTAGGTTTGGTGGAGTCACCATGTTCCTTAAATCTATTCGTGTGTTCTGTAATTCTTTCTCCCTTTTTTTCAGTTTCATTACTTTCCATTGCTTTATCATTCATATCACTTATTCATTCCTTGCTTCTTCCATCCTTGTATTCATTATAGCCAATCTTTTTTGAATCAGCTATTGCAGTTTACATTTCTGACTGATTTATACCACTTTTATCTCTGTTGGAAGGACCTCTCTGAAGTCTTCAATTCTTTTCTCAAGCTCGAGTACCCTTATGGTTGTTGCTTTAAATTCCCCAGAAGGCATATTAACTATATATGTTTTGCTTATCTTGTTGTTTCATTTGGAGTGAAGTCCTCTGTCTTGGTATTTTGTCTACATTTCTCTCTTTGTCTCTGTGTTAGAAAAGCTTGCTATATTTCCTGCTCCTGATACTAATGGTTTTATGAAGAAGAGGTCATGCAGTGTCCAATGGCTGGAAGTTCAGGGAGTGTCTCTGGTGTGTGCTTTATGCACTCTACTGCTCTGTTTTGGATGCTCTATCCTTCAGGCCACTTGTCTGCAGAGGTTCTACTTGCCTACTGTGGACAATATTTGTTCCTTAGCCAGAGTGTGGGGAGATTTAACTAGATGTGCTCTGGTCTGTTTGTTAAATGCTACTTGATACTACTCCAATGCAACTGAAGCTTTTCAGAATTCTGGTCAAGAGAAGTGTTAGCCGAGGGTTCTGCTGTTCTTCTGGGGAAGAGGCCTGCTGCACTGGGCATGACTCCCTCTCCCTCTACCCCTTCTGCTCATTCCCTCTCTATCATAAATAAAAAATATTGCATGGTGCACTAGGTGTTATACATAAACAATGAATCTTAGAACACTACATAAAAAAAATTAATGATGTAGGAGACAAAATGTAAAGTAGGAGGAGGCACCATTTCAACCTGTCCCCTAAAGTGAGCTTATTACCCACCAAAGAACTCTGATCACCCATGAAATCAGCCTGAGATTAAAATGATACACTTATGAATCTCTATGGGGTCAGAAGACTCCAGTGAGCAGAAGCGTTCCATGGTGCATCTTGCCTGCACCAGGGTCAGTACATTCAGCTACATATCCCCTCAGACATCTCTCACCAAAATGATGAGGAAGAGGAATGCCCAACAGAAGAAAAATTGAGAGACTGGGCCTTCTGCATCAGAGCTATTGGATATGGACATAGACAGTATATTGCAAAGGGAATTCAGGCTAAAAATTATCCAGGAAATAGCTAGGTTGGAGAAAGCTGTTGATGACAAAATGGAATTGATTATTGCAGAAGTGAAAATCACCAGGGATAGGATGATGTCCACAGTGTTCTCAAAGAGTTCCAATCTAATCTAAATTCTCTGAAAGCTAGGGTAACTGAGGCAGAAGATAAAGTTAGTGACCTGGAGGACAAACAGAGAATAAGGATCAGGAGGAAGCCTAGAACAAACAGCTTAGAAGCCATGAAAACAGAATTAGGGAAATAAATGATGTCATGAAACAGTCCAATGTCAGAATTGTTGGGATACCTGAAAGGGAGGAGAAAGAAAGAAGACTAGAGGATATAGCTAAACAAATTTTCCATGAAAATTTCCCCAATCTCCCAAATAGAACCAGCATTCATGTCCTAGAGGCAGTATCCCTCCCCCAAATCATAGAATGTAGAAAGACCTCGAGACACCTGATAGTGGAAATGATGAATCATAATTGTAGACAGGAGCTCTTGAAAGTAACTTTGGAAAAGAAATTCCTTATGTACAGAGGAAAAAGCCATCAGAATACTGTCATACCTGTCCACAGAAATCTGGAAAGCCAGAAAGGGCTGGCAAGATGTATTCAGGGCTATAAATGAGAAGAACATGCAGCCAAGAATACTTTATTCAGCAAGACTGATGTTCAAAATGGGTGGAGAGATAAAGAGCTTACAAGACCAGCAAGGTTTAAAAGAGTATGTGACCACCAAGTGGACACTGCAGGAAATATTAAGGGGGGGTTGATAAAAGAGGAAAAAATCTAAGAATATCATTGAACAGAAACATATGGAGACAATCTATACAAACAAAGGCCTCACAGGTAAAACGAGTCAGTAAAGCACAACTCTCAATAACCACTCTCAATGTGAATGGCCTAAATACACCCATAAAATGACACAGAGTTGCAGATTGGATAAAAAGACAGGACCTATCCATATGTTGTCTACAAGAGACCAATTTTGAAACTCAGGATACATCCAGCCTAAAAGTGAAGGGATGGAGAAGCATCTCTCATGCCAATGGGCCTCAAAAGAAGGCTGGTGTAGCAATTCTTGTACCAGATAAATTAGATTTTAAACTAAGGACTGTAGTCAGAGATACAGAAGGACACTACATCATTCTTATAGGGACTATCCAAAGATCTAACAATTGTAAATATTTATGCCCCCAATATGGGAGCAAACAATTACATAAGAAAACTATTAATCAAGATAAACAGGCATATTGATATGAATACATTCATAGTAGGAGATCTTAACATGCCACTCTCAGTAATAGACAGATGCTCTAAGCAGAAAATCAATAAAGGAACAAGAGAATTAGGGATACCTAGGTGGCTCAGTGAGATAAGCCTCTGCCTTCGATGCAGGTCATGAACTCAGGGTCCTGGGATTGAGTCCCCCATCGGGCTCTCTGCTCAGCGGGGAACCTGCTTCCATCCTTCTTTCTCTGCCTGCCTCTACCTACTAGTGATCTCAGTCTGTCAAATAAATAAATGAATAAAATCTCTAAAAAAAAAAAGAGCATTGAATGACACATTGGACCAGATGGACCTCATAGATATATACAGAACATTCCATCCTAAAACAACAGAATACTCATTCTTCTTGAGTGCACATGGAACCTTCTCCAGAACACCACGTACTGAGTAACAAATCAGGGCTCAACTGGTACCAAAAGATTGAGATTACTCCCTGCATATTCTCAGATCACAATTATTCTGAAACTGGAGCTCAACCACAAGGAAAAGTTTGGAAGGAATTCAAACACCTGGAAGCTAAAGATCACCTTGCTTGATTATCTTGGATCAACCAGGATATCAAAGAAAACTTCAACAGTTCATGGAACCCAATGAGAATGAAGCTTCTTTGATCCAAAACTTATGGGATAAAGCAAAGGCAGTCCTACAGGGGAAATACATAGGAATTCAAGCTTCCCATAAAAACATTGCAAAACCCAGAATACACCAGCTGTCTCCACACTTTAAGGAACTGGAGAATAAACAGCAAATTAGGCCAACTTCACACATGAGAAGGGAGGTAATCAAGTTTAGAGCAGAGAAAAATGAGATAGAAACTAGAGATGCAGTAGAATGCATCAAGGAAACTACAAGCTGGCTTTTGAAAGAATAAATAAGATTGATGAACCATTGGACACACAAATCCAAAAGAAAAGACAGAAGGCCCAAATTAATAATTTTTTAAAAAATTTATTTATTTATTTATTTATTTATTTATTTATTTATTTATTTATTCTCAGCATAATAGTACTCATTCTTTTTGCAACACACCCAGTGTTCCATGCAATACATGCCCTCTCTATTACCCTCCACCTGCTTCCCCAACCTCCCAACCCCCACCCCTTCAAAACCCTCACATTGTTTTTCAGAGTCCATAGTCTCCCATGGTTCATCCCCCTTTCCAAATTCCCACAACTCCCTTCTCCTCTCCATCTCCCCATGTCCTCCATGTTCTTTGTTATGCTCCACAAATAAGTGAAACCATATGATACTTGACTCTCTCTGCTTGACTTATTTCGCTCAGCATAATCTCTTCCAGTCCCACCCATGTTGCTACAAAAGTTGGGTATTTATCCTTTCTGATGGAGGCATAATACTCCGTCGTGTATATGGACCACGTCTTCCTTATCCATTCATCCATTGAAGGGCATCTTGGATCTTTCCACAGTTTGGCGACCATGGCCATAGCTGCTATAAACATTGGGGTGCAGATGGCTCTATTTTTCACTACATTTGTATCTTTGGGGTAAATAACCATCAGTGCAATTGCAAGGTTATAGGGAAGCTCTATTTTTAATTTCTTAAGGAATGTCCACACTGTTCTCCAAAGTAGCTGCACCAACTTGCATTCCCACCAACAGTGGAAGAGTGGTCCCCTTTCTCCACAACCTCTCCAACACACGTTGTTTCCTGTCTTGCTAATTTTGGCCATTCTGACTGGTGTAAGGTGATATCTCAATGAGGTTTTAATTTGAATCTCCCTGATGGCTAGTGATGATGAGCATTTTTTCATGTGTCTAATAGCCAGTTCTATGTACTCATTGGAGAAGTGTCTGTTCATATCTTCTGCCCAATTTTTTATATGATTATCTGTTTTGTGTGTGTTGAGTTTGAGAAGTTCTTTATAGATCTTGGATATCAACCTTTTGTCTGTACTGTCATTTGCAAATATCTTCTCCCATTCCGTGGGTTGCCTTTTTGTTTTCTTGAGTGTTTTCTTTGCTGTGCAGAAGCTTTGGATCTTGATGAAGTCCAAAAAGTTCATTTTCGCTTTTGTTTCCTTGGCCTTTGGAGACATATCTTGAAAGAAGTCGATGTGGTTGATATTGAAGAGGTTACTGCCTATGTTCTCCTCTAGGATTCTGATAGATTCGTGCCTCACGTTGAGGTCTTTTATCCATTTTGAGTTTATCTTTGTGTACGGTGTAAGAGACTGTTTGAGTTTCATTCTTCTACATATCGCTGTCCAGTTTTCCCAGCACCATTTATTGAAGAGACTATCTTTTTCCATTGTATATTTTTTCCTGTTTTGTCGAAGATTATTAGAACATAGAGTTGAGGGTCCATATCTGCACTCTCCACTCTGTTCCACTGGTCTATGTGTCTGTTTTTATGCCAGTACCATGCTGTCTTGGTGATCACAGCTTTGTAGTAAAGCTTGAAATCAGGTAACATGATGCCACCAGTATTGTTTTTGTTCTTCAATATTTCCTTAGCAATTCAGGATCTCTTCTAATTCCATACAAATTTTAGGATTATTTGCTCCAGCTCTTTGAAAAATACTGGTGGAATTTTGATCGGAATGGCATCAAAAGTATAGATTGCGGGGGGAGTCAAGATGGCGGGGAAGTAGGAGGAGGCACCATTTCAACCTGTACCCTAAAGTGAGCTGATTACCTACCAAAGAACTCTGACCACCCATGAAATCAGCCTGAGATCAGAATTATACACGTCTGGATCTCTACTGGAGCAGAAGACGCCAGTGGCAGGTAAAGCAGACTGGGAGCGTTGGACTGATATCGGAAGATAAACAAAAGGGGGAGGGAGCCACCAGAAGTGACCAATTGGAAAGTAACACCCCAACACGAGAGTGCTCTGCCTCTGGGGACCAGCATTAACTTGGAGTCTGGTTGAAAGCACTCAAAAAACAAACAGCAAAGGATCACGGGGGGTAATAGTTGGAACCTGGGCAGTTAGGGTCAGGGACCTAAGTCCCTGGACCCAGGACAGCTTCCCCTGGCACGGAGCCAGAGAGAGTGTGGCGGAGAAATCAGGTCTCCGTCCCTGAACCGCCAGTGCACCTGAATGCCAGCGCACCCGAGAACGAGTGGGGTCTGCTCCCGTGAGGGGCTAGGAGCCTGGCCAGACGGCAATCCTGAAACGCGCATGTCCCACACCCTCCCTTGGGATAGGTGCTCATAGGCGCTAGCCTGGAGCTCTGGCAGCCGGAAAAACCAGACATTCCCAGCCCGGGACAGCGGGAAAATCTCAGTGTGCGATCTCTGCTCGGAACCTCTCTGGCGGTCTGGAGCTGCCTAGACAGCCACCGCTGCCCTGGTTTTGGGGACAACGAGGAGTTCCTGCATCCCCAGGGACAGTGACTCAGAACCGACTCTGCCAGCAGCTTTTGCAAAACAGTCTGAGGCTTCTCTCTGAGTGGGAGGTCGGGGTGCTGTTTGCTCTCCTCTAAACCTCCAAAAACCATCAAAAGCTGTCAAGGCGAGAGAAAGCAGATGAAAGAACATAAAAACCCCCAGAGAACAAAAGGCTGAAAAAAACAGTTTCCTGAAAAAAAAAAGAGCTCACCCCCTTGAGGGGAGCGGGAGGACCTAACTCAGGGAACATCATTGTCTGAAAACCAACGTGGCAGGCCCCTCCCCCAGAAAACCAACCAGGAAGGAAGAAAAAAAAAAAAAGACTACAAGAGAACAACCACCACTACTTCATAAATACAACTTTTATTTTTAACTCTTTACCAATATTCTGGTTCTTTTTTTTTTATACATACAGATAATTTTTTAACCTATTTACCATCACACTGAGATGTCCAGTACATCAAATTCTTTAATAACCTTCTAACCTGAACTTTTTGATACATACACCCATGTTTTTCTTTTGCTTTTCTATTTTTTTTAATTCTTTTTAAATTTTAACTTAGTTTAGTCTAGTTTATTCTTTTTTAATTTTTATTTTCTACTATACATATAGAGTTAAACTTCAAGGTAATCCCCTTTCCCTAATCAATGCTACCCCTATAAGCAAACCAGTTTCTAATCCCCCTGTAACTTAGGAAAGTTGAGTCCCTTAACAAAAACATCAAGATACCTTCAGGAAGAATCAAAATAACCTTCCTCACCCACACTGAGAATCTATAACCATTCTCCCAATTTTTCCTTCTGTCAGTGTTTCTGTGAATTTGTGTTTGTCCTGATAATATATAAATCTTATACTTGGGGTTCTTTCTGATGAGGTTCTTCCCTTTTTTTTTTGCTTATATATACATATTTTTTTCTCTTGTCATATACTTTTATCACTCTTTTTGTTTGTCTGTTTTTGTTTGTATACTCCACAAATCTTACCTTGTGGCCCATTTGGGCTGAGCCTTCTCTTTTATCTTTCCTTTTTTTCCTATCTCTCTCTCTCTCTTTTTTTTTTTCCTTTTTTCTTTCCCCCTTTTTTTCTTTCTTCTTCTCTATTTCTTTTTCTTTTCTTTTTTCTCTCATTTGGGTGGGGAATCCTGATTGCACAGAAGCGTTCCAGGGTGCACCTTGACTGCACCACAATCGATAAGTCCAGCTGCATCTGTTCAGTCATCTCTTACCAAAATGACTAGGAGGAGGAATACCCAACAGAAGAAAAATACAGAGGATGGGCCTTCTGCAACAGAGCTAATGGCTATCCACAGAGACAATATGTCAGAAAAGGAATTCAGACTAACAATTATCCAGGCAAATCTAGGTTGGAGAAAGCCATGGATGACCAAACAGAATTGATTAGGGCAGAACTGAAAGCCACCAGGGATGATGTTCACAATGTTAGGGCAGAACTGAAAGCCACCAGGGAAGATGTTCAAAATGCTCTCAATGAGTTCCAATCCAATCTAAATTCTCTAAAAGCTAGAGAAACTGAGACAGAAGATAGAATTAGTGATCTGGAGGACAAACAGATAGAGAGAAAGGATCAGGAGGAAGCCTGGAACAAACAGCTCAGAAGCCACAAAAACAGAATCAGGGAAATAAACGATGCCATGAAAAGTTCCAACGTCAGAATGATTGGAATCCCTGAAGGGGAAGAAAAAGAAAGACGTCTAGAAGATACAGTGGAAGAAGTTGTCTATGAAAATTTTCCCAATCTCACGAATGGAAACAACATTCATGTACTAAAGGCAGAAAGATTTCCCCCCAAGATTTAAGATTCTCAAAAGTCCTCACGGCACCTTATAATTAGAATGGGGAATTATGTTTCAAGAGAGACCCTCTTAAAAGCAGCTAGGACAAAGAAGCTTCTTACATACAGAGGAAAGCCCATTAGAATAACGTCAGACCTTTCCACAGAGACCTGGAAAGCCAGGAAGGGCTGGCAAAATATATTCAGAGTACTAAATGAGAAGAACATGCAACCAAGAATACTCTACCCAGCAAGACTGACATTTAAAATGGATGGAGAGATCAAGAGTTTCCAAGACCGGCAAGGCTTAAAAGACTATGCAACCACCAAGCCGACACTGCAGGAAATATTAAGGGGGGTCCTTTAAAAGAGAAAAAATCCTAAGAATATCATTGAACAGAAATATAGAAACAATATACAGACAGAAAGACTTCAAAGGCAACACGATGTCAATAAAAACCTAACTCTCAATAATCACTCTCAAAGTGAATGGCCTAAATACACCCATAAAACGACACAGGGTTGCAGATTGGATAAACGACAGGACCCATCCATACGTTGTCTACAAGAGACCAATTTTGAAACTAAGGATACACCCAGACTGAAAGTGAAGGGATGGAGAAGCATCTTTCATGCCAATGGGCCTCAAAAGAAGGTCGGGGTAGCGATTCTCATATCAGATAAATTAGATTTTAAACTAAAGACTGTAGTCAGAGATACAGAAGGACACTACATAATTCTTAAAGGGACTATCTGCCAAGACGATCTAACAATTGTGAATATCTATGCCCCCAATATGGGAGCACCCAATTACATAAGAAAACTATTAATCAAGATAAAGAGTCATATTGATATGAATACAATAATAGTAGGAGATCTTAATACGCCTCTCTCAGAAATAGACAGATCATCGAAGCAGAAAATTAATAAAGAAATAAGAGCATTGAATGAGACATTGGACCAGATGGACCTCATAGACATATACAGAACATTCCACCCGAAAACAACAGAATACTCATTCTTCTCAAGTGCACATGGAACCTTCTCCAGAATAGACCACATACTGGGTCACAAAGCAGGACTCAACCGATACCAAAAGCCTGACATTATTCCCTGCATAATCTCCGATCACATTGCTTTGAAACTGGAGCTCAATCACAAGGAAAAGTTCAGAAGGAACTCAAACACATGGAAGCTAAAGACCACCTTGCTTAAGAATGCTTGTATCAACCAGGAGATCAAAGATGATCTTAAACAATTCATGGAAACCAATGAGAATGAAGACACTCGGTCCAAAACCTATGGGATACAGCAAAGGCGGTTCTAAGGGGGAAATACATAGCCATCCAAGCCTCCCTCAGAAACATTGAAAAATCCAGAATACACCAGCTCTCTCTACACCTTAAAGAACTGGAGAATCAACAACAAATCAAACCAACTCCACATGCAAGAAGGGAACTAATCAAGATTAAAGCAGAGATCAATGAGGAAGAAATGAGAGATACAGTAGAACGTATCAATGAAACTAGAAGCTGGTTTTTTGAAAGAATCAATAAGATCGATAAACCATTGGCCACAATAAACCAAAAGAAAAGAGAGAAAGCCCAAATTAATAAAATTATGAATGAAAAGGGAGAAATCACAACTAACACCAACGAAATAGAAACAATCATCAGAAATTATTACCAACAGTTATATGCCAATAAGCTAAGCAACCTAGATGAAATGGATGCATTCCTGGAAAACTACAAACTCCCAAAATTGAACCAGGAAGAAATTTACAACCTGAATAGACCTATATCTAGTAATGAGAGTTAAGCAGTGATCAAAAACTCCCAAAAAACAAGAGCCCAGGACCTGACGGATTCCCTGGGGAATTCTACCAAACTTTCAAAGCAGAAATAACACCAATTCTCCTGAAGCTGTCCCAAAAAATTGAAGCAGAAGGAAAACTTCCAGACTCTTTTTATGAAGCCAGCATTACCCTGATCCCCAAACCAGGCAAAGACCCTACCAAAAAGGAGAATTTCAGACCAATATCACTGATTCTCAACAAGATCCTAGCAAACAGGATCCAGCAGCACATGGAACACAGCACAGGATCCAGCAGCACAGGAACACGACTAGGATGCCCACTCTCACCACTCTTGTTCAACATAGTATTAGAAGTCCTAGCAACGGCAATCAGACAACAAAGAGAAATAAAAGGTATCCAAACTGGCAAGGAAGAAGTCAAACTCTCTCTCTTCGCAGATGACATGATTCTTTATATGGAAAACCCCACAGACTCCACCCCCAAACTACTAGAACTCATACAGCAATTCAGTAACGTGGCAGGATACAAAGTCAATGTACAGAAATCAGTGGCTTTCTTATATACTAACAATGAAAATACAGAAAGGGAAATTAGAGAATCAATTCCATTTACTATAGCACCAAGAACCATAAGATACCTGGGCATAAACCTAACCAAAGAAGTAAAGGACCTGTACTCGAGGAACTACAGAACACTCATGAAAGAAATTGAGGAAGACCCAAAAAGATGGAAGACTGTTCCATGCTCTTGTATTGGAAGAATAAACATTGTTAAAATGTCTATACTGCTCAGAGCAATCTATATTTTTTAATGCCATTCCGATCAAAATTCCATCGGTATTTTTCAAAGAGCTGGAGCAAATAATCCTAAAATTTGTATGGAGTCAGAAGAGACCCCGAATTGCTAAGGAAATGTTGGAAAACAAAAACAAAACTGGCAGCATCACGTTACCCGATTTCAAGCTTTACTACAAAGCTGTGATCACCAAGACATCGTGGTACTCGCATAAAAACAGACACATAGACCAGTGGAACAGAGTGGAGAGCCCAGATATGGACCCTCAACTCTATGGTCAAATAATGTTCGACAAAACAGGAAAAAATATTCAATGGAAAAAAGACAGTCTCTTCAATAAATGGTGCTGGGAAACCTGGACAGTGATATGTAGAAGAATGAAACTCGACCATTCTCTTACACTGTACACAAAGATAAACTCAAAATGGATAAAAGACCTCAACGTGAGACAGGAATCTATCAGAATCCTAGAGGAGAACATAGGCAGGAACCTCTTCGATATCAGCCACAGCAACTTCTTTCAAGATATGTCTCCAAAGGCCAAGGAAACAAAAGCAAAAATGAACTTTTGGGACCTCATCAAGATCAAAAGCTTCTGCACAGCAAAGGAAACAGTCAACAAAACAAAGAGGCAACCCACGGAATGGGAGAAGATATTTGCAAATGACAGTACAGACAAAAGGTTGATATCCAGGATCTATAAAGAACTTCTCAAACTCAACACACACAAAACAGATAATCATATCAAAAAATGGGCAGAAGATATGAACAGAGACTTCTCTGAAGAAGACTTACAAATGGCTATCAGACATATGAAAAAATGTTCATCATCACTAGCCATCAGGGAGATTCAAATTAAAACAACACTGAGATACCACCTAACACCAGTTAGAATGGCCAAAATTAGCAAGACAGGAAACAACGTGTGTTGGAGAGGATGTGGAGAAAGGGGAACCCTCTTACACTGTTGGTGGGAATGCAAGTTAGTGCAGCCACTTTGGAGAACAGTGTGGAGACTCCTGAAGAAATTTAGAGCTTCTGTATGACCCTGCAATTGCACTGCTGGGTATTTACCCCAAAGATACAGATGTAGTGAAATGAAGGGCCATTTGTACCCCAATGTTTATTGCAGCAATGGCTACGGTCGCAAACTGTGGAAAGAACCAAGATGCCCTTCAACGGATGAATGGATAAGGAAGATGTGGTCCATATACACAATGGAGTATTATGCCTCCATCAGAAAGGATGAATACCCAACTTTTGTAGCAACATGGACGGGACTGGAAGAAATTATGCTGAGCGAAATAAGTCAAGCAGAGAGAGTCAAGTATCATATGGTCTCACTTATTTGTGGAGCATAACAAATAACATGGAGGACATGGGTTGATGGAGCGGAGAGGGAGTTGAGGGAAACTGGAAGTGGAGATGAACCATGAGAGACTATGGACTCTGAAAAACAACCAGAGGGTTATATAGGGGCGGCGGGGGGGTGGGGGGTGGGGTGGGAGGTTGAGAAACCAGGTGGTGGGTAATAGCGAGGGCACGTACTGCATGGAGCTCTGGGTGGGATGCCAAAACAATGAACACTGTTATGCTGTAAATAAACAACAACAACAAAAAAGTATAGATTGCTCTAGGCAGTATAGACATTTTAACAATGTTAATTCTTCCGATCCAAGAGCATGGAACGGTCTTCCATCTTTTTGTGTTTTCTTCAATTTTGTTCATGAGTGTTCTGTAGTTCCTTGCATACAGATTCTTTACCTCTTTGTTTATGTTTATTCCCAGGTATCTTATGGCTCTTGGTGCTATAGTAAATGCAATCGATTCTCTAATTTCCCTATCTGTATTTTCATTGGTAGTGTATAAGAAAGCCACTGATTTCTGTACATTGACTTTGTATCCTGCCACGTTATTGAATTGCTGTATGAGTTCTAGTAGTTTGGTCTGTAAGGTTTTCCATATAAAGAATCATGTCATCTGCGAAGAGAGAGAGTTTGACTTCTTCCTTGCCAATTTGGATACCTTTTATTTTTCTTTGTTTTCTCATTGAAGTTGCTAGGACTTCTAATACTATGTTGAACCAGAGTGGTGAGAGTGGGCATCCTTGTCATGTTCCTGATCTCAATGGGAAGGCTGCAAGCTTTATCCCATTGAGGATGATATTTGCGGTGGGTCTTTCATAGATAGATTTTATGAAGTTCAGGGATGTTCCCTCTATCCCGATACTTTGAAGTGATTTAATGAGGAACTGGTGCTGGATTTTGTCAAATGCTATTTCTGCATCAATTGAGAGGACCATGTGGTTCTTCTCTCCTCTCTTATTGATGTGTTCTATCACACTGATTGATTTGTGAATGTTGAACCACCCTTGCAACCCAGGGATGAATCTTACCTGGTCATGGTGGATAATCTTTTTAATGTGCTGCTGCATCCTGCTTGCTAGGATCTTGTTGAGTGTTTAGCATCCATATTCATCAGTGATATTGGTCTCAAATTCTCCTTTTTGGTAGGGTCTTTGCCTGGTTTGGGGATCAGGGGAATGCTGGCTTCATAAAAAGAGTCTGGACATTTTCCTTCTGCTTCAATTTTTTGAAAAAGCTTCAGGAGAATTGGTGTTATTTCTGCTTTGAAAGTTTGGTAGAATTCCCCAGGGAATCTGTCAGGTCCTGGGCTCTTGTTTTTTGGGAGGTTTTTGATCACTGCTTAACTCTCATTACTAGATATCGGTCTATTCGGGTTGTCAATTTCTTCCTGGTTCAATTTTGGGAGTTTATAGTTTTCCAGGAATGCATCCACTTCATCTAGGTTGCTTAGCTTATTGGCATATAACTGTTGGTAATAATGTCTGATGATTGTTTCTATTTCCTTGGTGTTCGTTGTGATCTCTCCCTTTTCATTCATAATTTTATTAATTTGGGCTTTCTCTCTTTTCTTTTGGATTAGTGTGGCCAATGGTTTACCAGCCTCCAGCTTCATTGATACGTTCTACTGTATCTCTGGTGTCTAGCTCATTGATCTCTGCTCTAATCTTGATTATTTCTCTTCTTGCATGTGGAGTTGGTTTGATTTGTTTTTGATCTCCATTTCTGTAAGATGTAGAGACAGCTGGTGTATTCTGGAGTTTTCCATTTTTTTGAGGGAGGCTTGGATGGCTATGCATATCCCCCTTAGTACCGCCTTTGCTGTATCCCATAGGTTTTGGACCGAAGTGTCTTCATTCTCATTGGTTTCCATGAATTGTTTAAGGTCTTCTTTGATCTCCTGGTTGATCCAAGCATTCTTAAGCAAGGTGTTCTTTGGCTTCCAGCTGTTTGCGTTTCTTCTGAACTTTTCCTTGTGGTTGAGCTCCAGTTTCAAAGCATTGTGATCTGAGAATATGAAAGAAATAAGGTCAGTCTTTTGGTATCCGTTGAGTCCTGCTTTGTGACAGAGTATGTCAGCTATTCTGGAGAAGGTTCCATGTGCAATTTTGAAGAATGAGTATTCTCCTGTTTTAGGGTGGAATGTTCTGTTGTGTCTATGAGGTCCATCTAGTCCAATGTTTCACTCAATGCTCTTATTTCTTTATTTATTTTCTGCTTCAATGATCTGTATATTACTGAGAGTGATGTATTAAGATCTCCTACTATCAATGTATTCATACCAATGTGACCCTTTATCTTGATTAATAGTGTTTTTATGTCATTGGCTGCTCCCATATTGGGGGCATATATATTTATAATTGTTAGATAATTGTGGTGGACAGTCCCTTTAAGAAAGATGTAGTGTCCTTCTTTATCTCTGACTACAGTCTTTAGTTTAAAATCTAATTTGTCTGATATGAGAATCGCTACCCTGGCCTAATTCTGAGGCCCATTGTCATGAAAGACGCTTCTCCATCCCTTCACTTTCAGACTGGGTGTATCCTTAGTTTCAAAATGGGTGTCTTGTAGACAACAGATGGATGGGTCCTGTCTTTTTATCCAATCTGCAACCCAGTGTCATTTTATGGGTGTGTTTAGGCCATTCACATTGGGAGTGATTATTGATAGATAGGTTGTGATTGACATCTTGTTACCTTTGAAGTCTTTCTGTCTGTAGATTGTCTCTATATTTCTGTTCAATGATATTCTTAGGATTTTTTCTCTTTTATAGGACCCCCCTTAATATTTCCTGCAGTGTTGGCTTTGTGGTCGCATGGTCTTTTAAGCATTTCCAGTCTTGGAAACTCTTTATATCTCCATCCATTTTGAATTTCAGTGTTGCTGGATAAAGTATTCTTGGTTGCATGTTCTTCTCATTTTGTACTCTGAATATATTTTGCCAGCCCTTCCTGGCTTGCCAGGTCTCTGTGGACAGGTCTGACATTATTCTAATGGCCTTTCCTCTGTATGTAAGGAGCATCTTTTTGCTGGATGCTTTTAAGAGGGTCTGTATAGAAGCATAATTCTTCATTTTAACTATTAGGTGTTGTGAGGTCTTTCGAGAATCTAAGATCTTGGGGAGAAACTGCTCTGCCTGTAGTACATGAACGTTGTTTCCATTCATGAGATTATGAAAATTTTCATAGACAACTTCTTCCACTATATCTTCTAGACTTCTTTTTTTTCCTCCCCTTCAGGGATTTCAACAATTCTGACGTTGGAACGTTTCATGGCTTCATTTATTTCCCTGATTCTGTTTTGGTGGCTTCTGAGCTGTTTGTTCCAGGCTTCCTCCTGATCCTTTCTCTCTATCTGTTTGTCCTCCAGATCACTAATTCTACCTTCTATCTCAGTTACTGTAGCTTTTAGACAATTTAGATTAGATTGGAATTCATTGAGAGCATTTTGAACATCATCCCTGGTGGCTTTCAGTTCTGCCCTAACATTGTGAACATCATCCCTGTTGGCTTTCAGTTCTGTCCTAATCAATTCTGTTTGGTCATCCATGACTTTCTCCAACCTAGCTATTGCCTGGATAATTGTTAGCCTAAATTCCTTTTCTGACATATTGTCTATGTGGATAGCCATTAGTTCTGTTGTAGAAGGTCCATCCTCTGTATTTTTCTTCTGTTGGGCATTCTTCCTCCTAGTTATTTTGGTAAGAGATAACTGAACAGATGCAGCTGGATGTATCAATTGTGGTGCAGTCACGGTGCACCCTGGAACACTTCTGTGCAATCAGGATTCCTCACCCAAATGAGAGAAAAAAGAAAAGAAAAAGAAATAGAGTAGAAAGAGACAAAAAAAATAAAAGAGAAAAGAAAAAAAATAGAGAGAGAGAGAGACAGGAAAAGAAGGGAAGATAAAAGAGAAGGCTCAGGGGCACCTGGGTGGCTCAGTGATTTAGGTCGCTGCCTTCAACTCGGGTCATGATCTCAGGGTCCTGGGATCGAGTCCCACATCGGTCTCTCTGCTCTGCAGGGAGCCTGCTTCCCTCTCACTCTCTCTCTGCCTGCCTCTCTGCCTGCTTGTGATCTCTCTCTGTCAAATAAATAAATAAATAATCTTAAAAAAATAAAAGAGAGAAGGCTCAGCCCAAATGGGCTCCAAGGTAAGATTTATGAAGTATACAAACAAAAAGAGACAAACAAAAGACAGTTAAAAGTATATGACAGAATAAATGAAACAAGATGGGATTGGGAGGGAGACAAACCATAAATGACTCTTAATCTCACAAAACAAACTGGGGGTTGCTGCGGGGAGGTGGGATTGGGGGAGGGGGAGCGGGCTATGGACATTGGGGAGGGGAAGCGAACCATAAGAGACTATGGACTCTGAAAAACAACCTGAGGGTTTTGAAGGGTCAGGGGTGGGAGGTTGGGGGAACAGGTGGTGGGTAATGGGGAGGGCACGTTTTGCATGGAGCACTGGGTGTTGTGCAAAAGGAATGAATACTGTTACGCTGAAAAAATAAATAAAATGAGAAAAAAAAAGTATATGACAAGAGAAAAAAAAAATATATATATATAAGAAAAAAAAAAAAAGAACCTCAGTGTAGGCAATGAAGGTTATTTTGATTCTTCCTGGATGTATCTTGATGTTTTTGTTAAGGGACTCAACTTTCCTAAGATAAAGGGAGATTAAAAATTGATATGCCTATAGGGGTAACATTGATTGGGAAAGGGGATTACCTTGAAGTTTAACTCTATATTTATATTAGAAAATAAAAATTAAAAAAGAATAAACTAGACTAAACTAAATTAAGATTTAAAGAAATTTAAAAAATAGAAAAGCAAAAGAAACACACAGGTGTATGTAACAAAAAGTTCAGGTTAGAAGGTTATTAAGGAATTTGATGTACTGGACATCTCTCTGTGATGGTAAATAGGTTAAAGAATTATCTATATGTATAAAAAAAAGAACCAGAATATTGGTAAAGAGTTAAAAATAAAAGTTGTATTTTGGAAGTAGTGGTGGTTGTTCTCTTGTCATCTTTTAATTTTCTTCCTTCCTGGTTGGTTTTCTGGGGGAGGGGCCTTCCACGTGGGTTTTCAGACAATGATATTCCCTGAGTTAGGTCCTCTTCAAGGGGATGGGCTCTGAGGAAACCTTTTTTTTTTTTTTTTAAGGCTTTTGTTCTCTGGAGGTTTTTATGTTCTTTCATCTGTTTTATCTTGTCTTGACAGCTTTTGATTGTTTGTGGATGTTTAGAGGAGAGCAAACTGCACCCAGACCTCCCTCTCAGAGAGAAGCCTAGAATGCTCTGCAGAGCTGCTGGCAGAGTTAGTTCTGAGTCACGGTCCCTGGGGATGCAGGATTCCTCCTTGTACCCAATACCATGGCAGCGGCGGCTGTCTGGGCAGCTCCAGACCGCCAGAGAGGTTCCAAGCAATGATCACATACTGAGATTTTCCCGCTGGCCCCATCTGGGAATGTCTGGTTTTTCAGGATGCCAGAGCTCCAGGCTAGTACCTGTGCACATCTCTCCCAGGGGATGGTGTGGGACGCACGAGTTTCAGGAATGCCGGCTGGCCATGCTCCCAACCCCTGTTGGGAGTCGGACCCCACGTGTTCTCAGGCGCGCTGGTGGCTCAGGCACGCTGGTTGCTCAGGGACCAAGACCTGCTTTCTCTGCTGTACTCTCTCTGGCTCAGTACCAGGGGAGGCTGTCCTGGGTCCTGGGACTTAAGCTCCTGTCCCTGCCCACCCCGATTCCCACAATATCCCCCCCGCGATCTTTTGTTCTTTTCTTTTTGAGTGCTTTCAACCAGACTCCAAGCTAATGCTGGTCCCCAGACACAGGGCACTCTTGTTTTGGGGTAGTACTTTCCAATCAGTCACCTCTGGTGGCTCACTCCCCCTTTTGTTTATCTTCCGATATCAGTCAGACATTCCCACTCTGTTTTACCTGCCAATGATGTCTTCTGCTCCTGTAGAGATCCAGACATGTATAATTCTGATTGCAGGCTGATTTCATGGGTCATCGGAGTTCTTTGGTAGGTAATCAGCTCACTTTAGGGTACAGGTTGAAATGGCACCTCCTCCTACTTCCCTGCCATCTTGACCCCACTCCAAATTAATAAATTTATGAATGAAAAGGGAGAGATCTCAACTAACACCAAGGAAGTAGAAGCAATCATCAGAAATCATTATTAACATTTAAATGCCAATATATTAAGCAACCTAGATGAAATGGATGCATTCCTGGAAAACTATGAACTTTGAAAACTGAACCAGGAAGAAATTGACATATGACATATATCTATGAATAGATAGATATCTAGTAACAAGATTGAAGCACTGATCAAAACCTCCCAGAAAACAAGACCGCAGAACCTGACAGATTCCCTGGAGAATTTCACCAAGCATTCAAAGAAGAAATAAGACCTATTCTCCTGAAGCTGTTTCAAAAAATTGAAGCAGAAGAAAAACTTCCAGAGTCTTTTTATGAAGCCAGCATTACCCTGATCCCCAAACTAGGCAAAGACACCACCAAAAAGGAGAATTTCAGACTAATATCAATGATGAAAATGTATGCTAAGATTCTCAACAAGATCCTAGCAAATAGGATCCTACAACATATTAAAATGATTATCCACCATGACCAGGTGAGATTCATCCCTGGGTTGCAAGGATGGTTCAACATTCGCAAATCAATCAATGTGATAGTACAAATCAACAAGAGAAGAGAGAAGAACCACATGGCCCTCTCAATTGATGCAGAAGAAGCATTTGAAAAAATGCTATTGGTCCTCTCAGTTGATGCCAAAAAGCATTTGAAAAAATCCAGCATCTATTCCTGATTAAAACCTTCAAAGTATAGGGATAGAGGGAACATTCCTGAATTTCATAAAATCTATTTAAGAAAAATCCACAGCAAATATCATCTTCAAAGAGAAAAAGCTCACAGCCTTCCCGTTGAGAGCAGTAGCACTACAAGGATGCCCACTCTCACCACTCTTGTTCAACGTAGTATCAGAATTCCTAGCAACAGCAATCAGACACCAAAGAGAAATGAAAGGTATGCAAATTGGCAAAGAGGAAGTCAAACTCTCTGTCCTCACAGATGACATGATACTTTATATGGAATATCCATAAGACTCCACCCTCAAACTACTAGAACTCATACGGCAATTCAGTAACGTGGCACAATACAAAATAAATGTACAGAAATCTTATACACTAACAATGAAAATACAAAAAGGGAATTAGAGAATTGATTCCATTTACTATAGCACCAAGAACCATAAGATACCTGGGAGTAACCTAACCGAAGAGGTAAAGGATCTGTACCCGAGGAACTACAGAACACTCATGAAAGAAATTGAAGACACAAAAAGATAGAAGACCTTCCATGCTCATGGAACAAAAGAATAAATATTGTTAAAAATGTCTTTACTGCATAGAGCAATCTATACTTTTAATGCCATTCTGATAAAAATTCCACCGGTAATTTTCAAAGACATGGAGAAAACACTCTTAAAATTTGTATGGAATCAGAAGAGCCCCCGAAATATTAAAGAAATATTGAAAAAGAAAAATAAAACTAGCAGCATCACGTTGCCCGAGTTCAAGCTTCACTACAAAGCTGTGATCAACAAGATAGCATGGTACTGGCATAAAAACAGACATAGACCAGTGAAACGGAGTAGAGAGCCCAGATATGGACCCTCAAATCTATGGTCAAATGATCTACAAAAAAGCAGGAGAAAATATACAGTGGAAAAAAGACAGACTCTTCAATAAATAGTGCTGGGAAAATTGGACAGCTATATGTAGAAGAATGAAACTCGACCATTCTCTTACACCGTACACAGAGATCAACTTGAAATGGAAAAAAGACCTCAATGCGAGACAGGAATCCATCAGAATACTAGAGGAGAACATAGGCAGTAACATCTTCGATATCAGCCACAGCAACGTCTTTCAAGATATGTCTCCCAGGTCAAAGGAAGCAAAAGCCAAAACGAACTTTTGGGACTTCATCAAGATCATAAGCTTCTGCACAGCAAAGGAAACAGTCAAGAAAATAAAGAACCAATCCACGGAATGGGAGAAGATATTTGCAAATGACAGTACAGACAAAAGTTTGATATCCAGGATCTATAAAGAACTTCTCAAACTTAACACACAATAAACAGATAATCATGTCAAGAAATGGGAAGAGGACATGAACAGACACTTCTCCAAAGAAGACATATAAATGGCTCTCAGACACATGAAAAAATGTTCATCATCACTAGCCATCAGGGAGAGACCATCAAAACAGCATTGAGATACCACCTTACACCAGTTAGAGTGGCCTAAATTAACAAGACAGGAAGCAACGTGTGTTGGAGAGGATGTGGAGAAAGGGGAACCCTCTTACACTGTTCGTGGGAATGCAAGTTGGTACAGCCACTTTGGAGAACAGTGTGGAGATTCCTCAAGAAATTAAAAGTAGAGATTCTCTATGACCCTGCAATTGCACTACTGGGTATTTACCCCAAAGATACAGATGTAGTGAAAAGAATGGCCATCTCTACCCCAATGTTTATTGCAGCAATGGCCATGGTTGCCAAACTGTGGAAAGAACCAAAATGCCCTTCAATGGACGAATGGATAAGGAAGATGTGGTCCATATACATGATGGAGTATTATGCCTCCCTCAGAAAGGATGAATATGCAACTTTTGTATCAACATGGATAGGACTGTATGAGATTATGCTGATTGAAATAAGTCAAGCAGAGAGTGTCAATTATCATATCGTTTCATTTATTTGTTGAGCATAAGAAATAACATGGAGGACATGGGGAGGTGAAGAGGAGAAGGGAGTAGAGGCAAATTGGAACAGTAGATGAACCATGAGAGACTTTGGACTCTGAAAAACAACCTGAGGGTTTTGAAGTTGTGGGGGTGGGTGGGCCTGGTATTGGGTACTATGGAAGTCACGTATTGCATGGAGCCCTGCGTGTGGTGCATAAACAACGAATTCTGATTCACTGAAAAGAAATTTAAAAATAATAAATAATAATAAGAAGAAAACAGAAAAGAAAAATGTGACTTTGATTTCTGGAAATGTTCTTTTCCTTCATCTAGGTGTTGCTTACACAGGTGTGTTCAGGTGTTTATCAACAGTTATATGCCAATAAGTTAAGCAACCTAGATGAAGTGGATGCATTCCTGGAAAAATATAAACACCCAAAATTGAAACAAGAAGAAATTGAAAAATTGAATAAACCAATATCTAGTAACGAGATTGAAGCAGTGATCAAAACCTCCCAAAAAACAAGAGCCCAGGACCTGACGGATTTCCTGGGAAATTCTACCAAACTTTCAAAGAAGAAATAACACCAATTCTCCTGAAGCTGTTTCAAAAAATGGAAGCAGAAGGACAACTTCCAGACTCTTTTTATGCAGCCAGCATTACCCTAATCCCCAAACCAGGCAAAGACCCTACCAAAAAGGAGAATTTCAGACCAATATCACTGATCAATATGGATGCTACGATTCTCAACACGATCCTAGCAAACAGGATCCAGCAGCACATTAAAAAGATCATCCACCATGACCAGGTGGGATTCATCCCTGGGTTACAAGGTTGGTTCAACATTCGCAAATCAATCAATGTGATAGAACAAATCAATAGAACAAAACCACATGGTCCTCTCAATTGATGCAGAAAAAGCATTTGACAAAATACATCATCCGTTCCTGATGAAAACGCTTCAAGTATAGGGATAGAGGGAACATTCCTGAACTTCATAAAATCTATCTATGAAAGACCCACAGCAAATATCATCCTCAATGGGAAAAAGCTTGCAGCCTTCCCGTTGAGATCAGGAGCACGACAAGGATGCCCACTCTCACCACTCTTGTTCAACATAGTATTAGAAGTCTTAGCAACAGCAATCAGACAACAAAGAGAAATAAAAGGTATCCAAATTGGCAAGGAAGAAGTCAAACTCTCTCTCTTCGCAGATGACATGATTCTTTATATGGAAAACCCCACAGACTCCACCCTCAAACTACTAGAACTCATACAGCAATTCAGTAACGTGGCAGGATACAAAGTCAATGTACAGAAATCAGTGGCTTTCTTATACACTAACAATGAAAATACAGAAAGGCAAATTAGAGAATCGATTGTATTTACTATAGCACCAAGAACCGTAAGATACCTGGGAATAAACCTAACCAAATAGGTAAAGGATCTGTACTCGAGGAACTACAGAACACTCATGAAAGAAACTGAAGAAGACACAAAAAGATGGAAAACCATTCCATGCTCTTGGATTGGAAGAATAAACATTGTTAAAATGTCTATACTGCCTAGAGCAATCTATACCTTTAATGCCATTCCGATCAAAATTCCACCGGTATTTTTCAAAGAGCTGGAGCAAAGAATCCTAAAATTTGGATGGAATGAGAAGAGACCCCGAATTGCTAAGGAAATGTTGAAAAACAAAAACAAAACTGGCGGCATCACGTTACCTGATTTCAAGCTTTACTACAAAGCTGTGATCATCATGACAGCATGGTACTGGCATAAAAATAGGCACATATACCAGTGGAAGACAGTAGAGAGGCCAGATATGAACCCTCAACTCTATTGTCAAATAATCTTCGACAAAGCAGGAAAGAATATACAGTGTAAAAAAGACAGTCTCTTCAATAAATGGTGCTGGGAAACCTGGACATCTATATGTAGAAGAATGAATCTCGACCATTTTCTTACACCATTGTGGGAAGCCGCAGTAAGGCTAGAGACAAGAGCCAAACCAGGCTCTGACTTATGCCTCCTCCAACATCTCACTGCCTGATTTAAGGCAAAGTATAATGGAGTTGAGTTTGCATTGAGAAAGAGCCTTTGCTATTTGCTGCTTGCTCCCCTATGTGACCTCTCACATGCTCCTCTAGATAGTTGACCTTCAAGACAGCCTAGGTGCACTCATTAGTCTTCTCGTGGTTCTTGCTATCCTGTTATAAGCTACTAGATAATCTTTTAAGTGTGTTTATATTGGAATGATGTTTACCATCCACCATCTGGCATCGGTATGTCTGTAGCTAGTCATTAGTGGAAGTGATTATGGAGCTGATATGTAAACCTTTAATCATGCAGCAACACTTAGATAAATCACCTTTTCATTGTAAGACTTCTATATATTCCCATGGTTTTACTAATTAAGCGGCATAGGTGGAAATCATCCCCTATGCTCCTTCTGCCCCCGTCTCTTTGTCTCTTTAATTTCTTTTCACCATCCTTTTACCCTCAGGTTACTTGATCAATTTGTCACACGGGCCATGGCAAGTGGCGCCCAAACAGGGAAAGTGAGCAAAGGTCAAGGGAGTGCCACGCATACACAGGTAAGTAGTTACCACCATTCAGGTAAGAGGCGCCCGGACAGCATGGGCGACAGCAGGAGTATATAATGGGGCACTCTCAATCTGTGGAACAGGATCTCTTTGTGACTGCATTACAGGCTCTTTTAAAACAAAAAGGGTCCAAAGTCTCAAAGAAGGCTTTGCAACAATTTTTTGAAGTTATTTCAGCACTTTGTCCTTGGTTTCCTAAAGAGGGAACAGTGAATTTGCAATTATAGCAGAAGGTGGGTCAGGAAATTAAAAATCAGTTAAAAATTAGGGGCCCCGACACCTGCCCTGAAGGAACAATGAAAATTGGGAAGATATTAGAGAGGGTTTAGATCCGTAACATTCTATTGATATAATTTCCATCACCTGTCAAGAATCCTCTTATGACTTAATAGAGGAAGAGACTCAAACATATATGAAAGTTTAGGAGTCAAGATGGCGGGGAAGTAGGAGGAGGCACAGTTTCAACCTGTACCCTAAAGTGAGCTGATTACCTACCAAAGAACTCCGACCACCCATGAAATCATCCTGAGATAAGAATTATACACGTCTGGATCTCTACAGGAGCAGAAGACGCCAGTGGCAGGTAAAGCAGACTGGGAACGTCGGACTGATATTGGAAGATAAACAAAAGGGGGAGGGAGCTACCAGAGGTGACCGATTGGAAAGAAATACCCCAATACGAGAGTGCCCTGCATCTGGGAACCAGCATTAACTTGGAGTCTGGTTGAAATCACTCAAAAAACAAAGAGCAGAGGATCGCGGGGGAGGGAAATAGTGGGAACCTGGGCGGTTAGGGTCAGGGACCTAAGTCCCTGGACCCAGGACACCCTCCCCTGGTGCTGAGCCAGAGAGAGTGCAGGAGAGAAATCACGTCTCCATCCCTGAGCCGCCAGTGCACCTGACCCCTCAGCGCGCCCAAGAACGAGTGGGGTCTGGCTCCCATGAGGGGCTGGGAGCCTGGCCAGATAGCAATCCTGAAACGCAACTGTCCCACACCCTCCCTTGGGAGAGGTGCTCATAGGTGCTAGCCTGGAGCTCTGGCATCTGGAAAAACCAGACATTCCCAGCCCGGGACAGCGGGAAAATCTCAGTGTGCGATCTCTGCTCGGAACTTCTCTGGTGGTCTGGAGCTGCCTAGACAGCCGCCATTGCCCTGGTATTGGGTACAAGGAGGAGCTCCTGCATCCCCAGGGACAGTGACTCAGAACTGACTCTGCCAGCAGCTCTGCAGAACATTCTCTCAGAGGGAGGTCGGGGTGCAGTTTGCTCTCCTCTAAAACTCCAAAAACCACCAAAAGCTGTCAAGGCGAGAGAAAACAGATGAAAGATCATAAAAACCCCCAGAGAACAAAATCCTGAAAAAAATAGTTTCCTCAGAGCCCACCCCCTTGAGGGGAATGGGAGGACCTAACTCAGGGAACATCATTGTCTGAAAACCGACGTGGCAGGCCCCTCACCCAGAAAACCAACCAGGAAGGAAGAAAAAAAAAAAGACTACAAGAGAACAACCACCACTACTTCATAAATACAACTTTTATTTTTAACTCTTTACCAATATTCTGGTTCTTTTTTTTATACATACAGATAATTTTTAACCTATTTACCATCACACTGAGATGTCCAGTACATCAAATTCTTTTATAACCTTCTAACCTGAACTTTTTGATACATACACCTGTGTTTTTCTTTTGCTTTTCCATTTTTTTAAATTCTTTTTTAATTTTAACTTAGTATAGTCTAGTTTATTCTTTTTTAATTTTTATTTTCTACTATACACATAGAGTTAAACTTCAAGGTAATCCCCTTTCCCCAATCAATGCTAGCCCTATAGGCAAGCCAGTTTCTAATCCCCTGTAACTTAGGAAAGTTAAGTCCCTTAACAAAAACATCAAGATATATTCAGGAAGAATCAAGATAACCTTCCTCACCCACACTGAGAATTTATAAACGTCTCCCAATTTTTCCTTCTGTCAGTGTCTCTGTGAATTTGTGTTTGTCCTGATAATATATAAATCTTATACTAGGGGTTCTTTCTGATGAGGTACTTTCTTTTTTTGCTTATATATGTATATTTTTTTCTCTTGTCATATACTTTTATCAGTCTTTTTGTTTTTCTGTTTTTGTTTGTATACTTCATAAATCTTACGTTGTGGTCCATTTGGGCTGAGCCGTCTCTTTTATCTTCCCTTTTTTTCCTCTCTCTCTCTCTCTCTCTCCTTTTTTTTCCTTTTTTCTTTTCCTTTTTTTTCCCTTTCTTCTTCTCTTTTTCTTTTTCTTTTCTTTTCCCTCTTATTTGGGTGGGGAATGCTGATTGCACAGAAGTGTTCCAGGGTGCACCTTGACTGCACAACAACTGATAAGTCCAGCTGCATATGTTCAGTCATCTCTTACCAAAATGACTAGGAGGAGGAATACCCAACAGAAGAAAAATACAGAGGATGGACCTTCTGCAACAGAGCTAATGGCTATCGACATAGAAAATATGTCAGAAAAGGAATTCAGACTAACAATTATCCAGGCAATAGCTAGGTTGGAGAAAGCCATGGATGACCAAACAGAATTGATTAGGGCAGAACTGAAAGCCACCAGGGATGATGTTCACAATGTTAGGGCAGAACTGAAAGCCACCAGGGATGATATTCAAAATGCTCTCAATGAGTTCCAATCCAATCTAAATTCTCTAAAAGCTAGGGTAACTGAGACAGAAGATAGAAATAGTGATCTGGAGGACAAACAGATAGAGAGAAAGGATCAGGAGGAAGCCTGGAACAAACAGCTCAGAAGCCAAGAAAACAGAATCAGGGAAATAAATGATGCCATGAAACGTTCCAAGGTCAGAAGTATTGGAATCCCTGAAGGGGAGGAAAAAGAAAGAAGTCTAGAAGATATAGTGGAAGAAGTTGTCTATGAAAATTGTCCCAATCTCACGAATGGAAACAACGTTCATGTACTAGAGGCAGAGAGATTTCCTCCCAAGATTTTAGATTCTCGAAAGTCCCCACGACACCTTATAGTTAGAATGAGGAATTATGTTTCATGACAGACCCTCTTAAAACCAGCTAAGACAAAGAAGCTTCTTACATACAGAAGAAAGCCATTTAGAATAATGTCAGACCTGTCCACAGAGACCTGGCAAGCCAGGAAGGGCTGGCAAAATATATTCAGAGTACTAAATGAGAAGAATATGCAAGTAAGAATACTCTATCCAGCAAGACTGACATTTAAAATGGATGGAGAGATAAAGAGTTTCCAAGACCGGCAAGGCTTAAAAGACTATGCAACCACCAAGCCGACAGTGCAGGCAATATTAAGGGGGGTCCTATAAAAGAGAAAAAATCCTAAGAATATCATTGAACAGAAATATAGAAACAATCGATAGACAGAAAGACTTCAAAGGCAACACGATGTCAATAAAAACCTATCTCTCAATAATCACTCTCAATGTGAATGGCCTAAATGCGCCCATAAAACGACACAGGTTTGCAGATTGGGTAAAACGACAGGACCCATCCATATGTTGTCTACAAGAGACCCATTTTGAACCTAAGGATATACCCAGACTGAAAGTGAAGGGATGGAGAAGCATCTTTCATGCCAATGGGCCTCAAAAGAAGGCCGGGGTAGCGATTCTCATATCACATAAATTAGATTTTAAACTACAGACTGTAGTCAGAGATACAGAAGGACACTACATAATTCTTAAAGGGACTATCCGCCAAGATGATCTAACAATTGTGAATATCTATGCCCCCAATATGGGAGCACACAATTACATAAGAAAACTATTACTCAAGATAAAGAGTCATATTAATATGAATACAATAATACTAGGAGATCTTAATACGCCTCTCTCAGAAATAAACAGATCATCGAAGCAGAAAATTAATAAAGAAACAAGAGCATTGAATGAGACATTGGACCAGATGGACCTCATAGACATATACAGAACATTCCACCCGAAAACAACAGAATACTCATTCTTCTCAAGTGCACATGGAACCTTCTCCAGAATAGACCCCATACTGGGTCACAAAGCAGGACTCAACCGATACCAAAAGACTGACATTATTCCCTTCATATTCTCAGACCACATTGCTTTGAAACTGGAGCTCAATCACAAGGAAAAGTTCAGAAGGAACTCAAACACATGGAAGCTAAAGACCACCTTGCTTAAGAATGCTTGGATCAACCAGGAGATCAAAGATGAACTTAAACAATTCATGGAAACCAATGAGAATGGAGACACTTCGGTCCAAAACCTATGGGATACAGCAAAGGCGGTTCTAAGGGGAAATAAATAGAAATCCAAGCCTCCCTCAAAAAAAAATGGAAAAATCCAGAATACACCAGCTGTCTCTACACCTTAAAGAACTGGAGAATCAACAACAAATCAAACCAACTCCACATGCAAGAAGGGAAATAATCAAGATTATAGCAGAGATCAATGAGGTAGACACCAGAGATACAGTAGAACGTATCAATGAAACTAGAAGCTGGTGTTTTGAAAGAATCAATAAGATTGATAAACCATTGGCCACACTAATCCAAAAGAAAAGAGAGAAAGCCCAAATTAATAAAATTATGAATGAAAAGGGAGAGATCAGAACTAACACCAAGGAAAAAGAAACAATCATTAGAAATTTTTACCAACAGTTATATGCCAATAAGCTAAGCAACCTAGATGAAATGGATGCATTCCTGGATACCTACAAACTCCCAAAATTGAACCAGGAAGAAATTGACAACCTGAATAGACCAATATCTAGTAATGAGATTAAAGCAGTGATCAAAAACCTCCCAAAAAACAAGAGCCCAGGACCTGATGGATTCCCTGGCAAATTCTACCAAACTTAAAAAAAAAATAACCCCAATTCTCCTGAAGCTCTTCCAAAAAATTGAAGCAGAAGGACAACTCCCAGACTCTTTTTAGGAATCCAGCATTATCCTGATCCCCGAACCAGGCAAAGATCCTACCAAAAGGGAGAATTTCAGACCAATATCACTGATGAATATGGATGCTAAGATTCTCAACAAGATCCTAGCAAACAGGATCCAGCAGCACATAAAAAGATTATCCACCATGACCAGGTGGGATTCATTCCTGGGTTGCAAGGTTGGTTCAACATTCGCAAATCAATCAATGTGATAGAACAAATCAATAAGAGAAGAGAGAAGAACCCCATGGTCCTCGCAATTCATGCAGAAAAAGCATTTGACAAAATCCAGCATCCATTCCTGATGAAAACGCTTCAAGTATAGGGATAGAGGGAACATTCCTGAACTTCATAAAATCTATCTATGAATGACCCACAGCAAATATCATCCTCAATGGGAAAAAGCTTGCAGCCTTCCCATTGAGATCAGGAACACAACGTGGAAGCCCACTCTCACCACTCTTGTTCAACATAGTTTTAGAAGTCCTAGCAATGGCAATCAGACAACAAAGAGAAATAAAATGCATCCAAATTGGCAAGGTAGAAGTCAAACTCTCTCTCTTTGCAGATGACATGATTCTTTATATGGGAAACCCCAAAGACTCCACCCCCAAACTACTACAACTCATTCAGCAATTCAGTAACGTGGCAGGATACAAAGTCAATGTACAGAAATCAGTGGCTTTCTTATACACTAACAATGAAAATACAGAAAGGGAAATTAGAGAATAGTCTATTTACTATAGCACCAAGAACCATAAGATACCTGGGAATAAACCTAACCAAAGAGGTAAAGGACCTGTACTCGAGGAACTACAGAACACTCATGAAAGAAAGAAGAAGACACAAAAAGTTGGAAGACTGCTCCATGCTCTTGGATTGGAAGAATAAACATTGTTAAAATGTCTATACTCCCTAGAGCAATCTATATTTTAATGCCATTCCGATCAAAATTCCACCAGTATTTTTCAAAGAGCTGGAGCAAATAATCCTAAAATTTGTATGGAATCAGAAGAGACCCCGAATTGCTAAGGAAATGTTGAAAAACAAAAACAAAACTGGCAGCATCATGTTACCCTATTACAAGATTTATTACAATGCTGTGATCACCAAGACAGTGTGGTACTAGCATAAAAACAGTCACCTAGACCAGTGGAACACAGTGGAGAGACCAGATATGAACCCTCAACTCTATGGTTAAATAATCTTCGACAAAACGGGAAAAAAATATTCGATGGAAAAAAGACAGTCTCTTCAATAAATGGTACTCGGAAACTGGCAGCACCATCAATATGTAGAGGAATGAAAAATGACCATCCTCTTACACCGTACAGATAAACTCGAAATGGATAAAAGACCTCAATGTGAGACAGGAATCCATCAGAATCCGAGAGGAGAACATAGGCAGTAACCTCTTTGATATCAGCCACAGCAACTTCTTTCAAGATATGTCTCCAAAGGCCAAGGAAACAAAAGCGAAAATGAACTTTTGGGACTTCATCAAGATCAAAAGCTTCTGCACAGCAAAGGAAACAGTCAACAAAACAAAGAGGGAACCCACGGAATGGGAGAAGATATTTGCAAATGACAGTACAGCCAAAAGGTTGATATCCAGGATTTATAAAGAAGTTCTTTATAACTAAACACACACAAAACAGATAATCCTATCAAAAATGGGCAGAAGATATGAACAGACACTTCTCCAATGAAGACATACAAATGGCTATCAGACATATGAAAAAATGTTCATCATCACTAGCCATCAGGGAGATTCAAATTAAAACCACATTGAGATACCACCTGACCACCAGTTAGAATGGCCAAAATTAGCAAGACAGGAAACAATGTGTGTTGGAGAGGATGTGGAGAAAGGGGAACCATCTTCCACTGTTGGTGGGAATGCAAGTTAGTGCAGCCACTTTGGAGAACAGTGTGGAGATTCCTGAAGAAATTAAGAATAGAGCTTCCCTATGACCCTGCAATTGCACTGCTGGGTATTTACCCCAAGGATACAGATGTAGTGAAAAGAAGGGCCATCTGTACCCCAATGTTTATTGCAGCAATGGCTATGGTCACCAAACTGTGGAAAGAACCAAGATGCCCTTCAATGGATGAATGGATAAGGACGATGTGGTCCATATACACAATGGAGTATTATGGCTCCATCAGAAAGGATGAATACCCAACTTTTGTAGCAACATGGACGGGACTGGAAGAGATTATGCTGAGTGAAATAAGTCAAGCAGAGAGAGTCAAGTATCATATGGTCTCACTTATTTGTGGAGCATAACAAATAACAGGGAGGACATGGGGAGATGGAGAGGAGAGGGAGTTGAGGGAAACTGGAAGTGGAGATGAACCATGAGAGACTATGGACTCTGAAAAACAACCAGAGGGTTTTGAAGGGGCGGGGGGGGTGGGAGGTTGAGAAACCAGCTGGTGGGTAATAGGGGGGGCACATTCTGCATGGAGCACTGGGTGTGATGCCTAAACAATGAACACTGTTATGCTATAAATAAACAAATAAAAAAAATTAAAAGAAAAACATATATGAAAGTTTAGGTGTCATAAATAACGCCTCCCCTCCTGCGGCCACACCTGACTTCTTGCCACCTCTACAGGAGGATCCCTTAGATGCCCCTGATGATGAGGTGCCTTTGGATGACAATCAGGAAGTTCTCCTTGCTTCCTTTCCTCCCATGGCCCCCTCTTTCCCTCTATTAGCTGACCAGATATCTGGCCAAGTCAGGAACTCTCTTTAGAGTCAGTTGTGAGGTCTCCAGAAATTCAAACTATGCCCTGTAAACACAGTCAGACCCACACATCTCCGATTAGGACTTTCAATAAAACAAAAAGGGGCTTAAATACTGGATTCCCATTAATGCAGCATCCTCAATCTGGGGTGCCTTATAAAGAAGGAGAACTAATGCCTGATAGCCTGTTTCCCATTAGCTCCCGTTCAACTGTTTATTTTAAACAACTCCCTGAAAGAGCTGAGCCATTAAAAATAACTCCTCTTCAAAGATCTCTTTTTTAGACCCAACAAACAGGGGAGGATACCTCGGCCTTTTCAGCATATCCTGTGACTCAGATGGCTAATGGTCAGAGAGCTTATAATAGTGTAAATTTTAAGATATTAAAAGAAATAAAAACAGTCTCTTCCCAATATGGTCCCACTGCACCCTATACTTTGTCCTTGCTGGATAGCATGGGTTTGGAAGCTTTATGTCTAGGGGATTAGAAGGTTATTGCACAGGCTTGTTTATCGGGTGGTGACTATCTATTATGGAAGATGGAGTTTTTTGAGACAGCTAATGAAATTACCATTTATAATCGAAGGACTAACATCCCAATTTCTTATGAGATGCTAATGGGAAGCGGGGCTTACTCTGAAGTTCAGGCACCAGTAGAATATCCTGAAATTGCTTACCAGCAAATTTCACAATGTGCTTTAAAGGCATGGAAATGACTTCCCTCTTCTGGGGCAAGAACTGAGGAATTATCTAAAAGAGATCAAGGCCCAGATGAACCCTTTCAAGATTTTGTGGCATGATTATTAAAGGCAGTGGGCAGAATTGTAATTGATGGAGAGGCTGGAACAATTATTGTTAAACAGTTGGCTTTTGAAAATGCAAACTCTGCCTGCCAAGCTGCTATTCCAACATGTGTTGGAGAGGATGTGGAGAAAGGGGAACCTTCTTACACTGTTGGTGGGAATGCAAGTTGGTGCAGCCACTTTGGAAAACAGTGTGGAGATTCCTCAAGAAATTTAAAATAGAGCTTCCCTATGACCCTGCAATTGCACTGCTGGGTATTTACCCCAAAGATACAGATGTAGTGAAAAGAAGGGCCATCTGTACCCCAATGTTTATAGCACCAATGGCCATGGTCACCAATGTGTGGAAAGAATCAAGATGCCCTTCAACGTACGGATGGATAAGGAAGATGTGGTCCATATACTTAATACTCCATAGTATTAAGCCTCCATCAGAAAGGATGAATACCCAACATTTGTATCAACATGGACAGGACTGGAAGAGATTATGCTGAGTTAAATAAATCAAGCAGAGATAGTCAAGTGTTATATGGTTTCACTTATATGTGGTGCAGCACAAATAACATGGAGGACATAGGGAGATGGAGAGGAGATGGGAGTTGAGGGAAATTGGAAGGGGAGGTGAACCATGAGAGACTATGGGCTCTGAAAAACTATCTTGGGAGTTTGAAGGAGTGGGGTGTGGTTAGATCGGAGAGCCAGGTGGTGGGTATTAAGGAGGGCACATGTTGCATGGAGCACTGGGTGTGGTGCCAAAACAATGAATTCTGTTATGCTGAAAAGAAATAAAGAAATGTTGAAAAAGAAAAACAAAGCTGTAGACCTTATGTTGCCTGATTTCAAACTTTATTACAAAACTTTGATCACCAAGACAACATTGAACTGGCACCAAAACAGGCACATAGACAAGTGAAACAGAATAGATATCCCAGATATGGGCCCACAACTCTATGATCAAACAATCTTCTACAAAGCAGGAAAAAATATCCAGTGGAAATCAGACAGTCTCTTCTATAATGGTGCTGGGAAAATTGGAAAGTTTTGTATAGAAGAATGAAATCCGACCATTCTCTTACACCATACATAAAGATGAACTCGAAGTGGATAAAAGATCTCAACCTGAGGCAAGAATCTATCAAAATTCTAGATGAGAACATAGGCAGTAACCTCTTAACATCAGCCACAGCAACTTCTTTCAAGACATGTTTCCAAAGGCAAAGGAAACAAAAGTGAAAATGAATTTTTGGGACTTCATCGAGATAAAAAACTTTTGCACAGCAAAATTAACAGAGGGACCAAAGAGGGAACCCACAGAATGGGAGAAGATATTCACAAATGACACTACAGACAAGGGGCTGATATCCAAGATCTATAAAGAACGCCTCCAACTCAACAGCCAATAATAGATTCACATTTAAAAATGAGAAGCAACATGGGGAGTTAGGGGGATAGGAGAAGAATAAATGAAACAAGATGGGATTGGGAGGGAGACAAACCATAAATGACTCTTAATCTCACAAAACAAACTGGGGTTTGCTGGGGGGAGGTGGGATTGGGAGAAGGGGAGGGGGCTGTGGACATTGGGGAGGGGAGGCGAACCATAAGAGACTATGGACTCTGAAAAACAACCTGAGGGTTTTGAAGGGTCAGGGGTGGGAGGTTGGGGGAACAGGTGGTGGGTAATAGGGAGGGCACGTTTTGCATGGAGCACTGGGTGTTGTGCAAGAACAATGAATACTGTTACACTGAAAAAAAATAAATAAAATAAAACAAAAACATCAAAAAAAAAAATGGGCAGTAGATATGAACAGACACTTCTCCAAAGAAAACATGGAAAAATGTTCATCAGCATTAGTCATCAGGGAGATTCAAATCAAAACCACATTGAGATACCACCTTACCCCTGTCGAATGGGCAAAATTAACAAGACAAGAAACAAGTGTTGGAGAGGACGTGGAGAAAGAGGAACCCTCTTACACACTTTACATTCTTTATTTTTTTAATTTAATTTAAAATTTTTTCAGTGTCCCAAAATTCATTGTTTTTGCATCACACCCAGTGCTCCATGCAATGCATGCTTTCGCTTATACCCATCATCAGCATCACCCAAACCCCCACCTCCTCCCCTCCAAAACCCTCAGTTTGTTTCTCAGAGTCCACAGTCTCTTATGGTTCATCTCCCCCTCTCAATTCCCCCAACTCACTTCTCCTCTCCATCTCCCAGTGTTCTCTGTTATTCCTTATGCTCCACAAGTAAGTGAAACCATATGATAATCGACTCTATTTGCTTGATTTATTTCATTCAGCATAATCTCATACAGTCCCGTCCATGTTAATACAAAAGTTGGGTATTCATCCTTTCTGATGGAGGCATAATACTGCATTGTATGTATGGACCATAACTTCTTTATCTATTCATCCTTTTAAGGGCATCTTGTTTCTTTCCACAGTTTGGTGACCATGGCCATTGCTGCTATGAACACTGGAGTATAGATGGCCCTTCTTTTCAGTACATCTGTAAATTTGGGGTAAATATCCAGTAATGCAATTGCTGGGCCATAGGGTAGCTCTATTTTTAATTTCTTAAGGAATCTCCACACTGTTTTCCAAAGTGGCTTCACCAACTTGCATTCACAACAACATTGTAAGAGGGTTCCCCTTTCTCCACATTCTCTCCAACACTTATTGCTTCCTCTCTTGTTAATTTTGGCCATTCTAACTGGTATAAGGTGGTATCTCAATGTAGTTTTGATTTGAATATCCCTGATGGTTAATGATGATGAACATTTTTTCATGATTACATTTTTATCTCACCTTAAATGCCTAGACTAGAACACAGTCCAGAAACCGTAATGGCAGCTCAGCTAATCTCAGTTTGTTTGTGACTTTTGGAAGTCCCCTGTTCACAAGCCCACATGAGTCCTAGATGTACTGGGGCACAGGATAATAAAACAGAACATAACAAAACAAAGCAAAGGAAAAAATGGTTTAAAAGATCCGAGGAGGGACTCCTGGGTGAGTCAGTCAGGTATGCATCTGCCTTCAGCTCAGGCCATGATCCCAGGGTCCTGGGATTGAGTCTGGCATTGGGTTTCTTGCTCAGCTGAGATCCTGATTCTTCCTTTGCCTGTAGCTCCTATTAGTTGTGCTCTCACTCTCTCTCAAATAAATAAGTAAATTTTTTTTTAAAAAACGTTGAAGAACTGTGAGAACACTCTCTCTTCCTCTACCTTAAAATCCCAGACTGGAGCAAAGTCCAGATCATGGTAAACTTGCAAGCCCACATTAGCCACTGTGCAGTACTGGGGCACAGAAAACAAGCTACAATTTTGCATTTTTATATTTTTTTAACTTTTAGGTTTTATTTATGTTTTAAAATTTATATTTTATTGTTTTACTTTTTTCTTTTTGTTTTGTTCTTTTTTCAAGTTCTCTTTTTTCTTTTTTTCTTCTATTTATCATTTTACTATTTAAATTTTTTATTCTTTTCCTTTATTTTATCCCTTAAAAAATTTACTCTTTTTCTTTTTTTCTCTCTGTGAAAAGCCATGGTTTAAGAGAATAATCAACATATATAGCCACAGCTCCAGCCAGCCAGAAAAATTCACCAAACACACATGGTCTGCATAAGGGACAACATACACAAGACCACGCCTTCAACTTTAGAAGTGGCCGTTTCTCCTAATCTATAGGAAAAACAAAACAAAACAAGACAAGACAAAGCAAAACAAAACACAGAAAGTCAAGTAAAATGGGAGACACAGGAACATGCTCCAAAATAAAGAATAGGAGGAAAAAAACTCAGAGAAATAATTAAATGAAATGGAGATAAGCAATATGCCTGATGAATATTTTAAAGTAATAATCATAAAATTACTCATGGGGCTGGAGAAAATAATGGAAGAGTTCAGTAAGAAATTTAATAAAGAGATAGAAGATATTTTAAAATATCAGAACTGAAGAATGAAATAAGTTAAAAAATACACTAGCAGGAAACAACAGGTTAAAGGATGCAGAACATATCAGTAACTTGAATGACAGGGTAATGGAAAGCACACAAACTGAACAGTTAAAAGAGAAAAATAATTTAACAAAATGAGATAGATCAAGAAATTATTTGGACAACTTCAAGTTAACTAACATTCATATTATAGGGGTCCCAGAAGAAGAGAGAGAGGTATGGAAAACTTATTTGAAGAAAAAATAACCAAAAACTTCCCTAACCTAAGAAGGAAAATAGACATCCAAGTCTGAGAATCACAGAGAGTTTTAAATACAAAGAACCCAAGGAGGTTCCCACCATGATATATAATAATTAAAACATCAAATGTTAGAGTATCTTAAAGCAGCAAGAAGGAAACAAAAGTGCCTGCAAGGAGAAACCTCCAAGACTATCAGCTGATTTTTCAACAGAAACTTTGCAAATTGCTGAAAAGAAAAAATGCCTACAACCAAGTATACTCTACCCAGCAATGGTTTTTATTATTATTATTATTACATTCAGTTAGCCACTGTATAGTATGTCATTAATTTTTGGTGTAGGTCAATCAGTTAAGTGTCTGACTCTTGATTTCAGCTCAGGTCATGATCTCAGAGTCATGAAATGGAGCCCTGTGTTGGGCTCCACACTCAGTGGGGATTCTGATGGAGATTCTCTCTCTTTCTCCCCACTCTTCCCCCACTTGTTGTCTCTCTTTCTCTCCCTCTCTCAAATAAATAAATAAGGCTTAAGAAAAGAAAATTGTAGGCCAATATTCCTGATAAACACAGGTTCAAAACTTTCAAGCAAGTTATTAGCAAGCCTATTACAACAATAAAGAGAAGATACACTAGAAGAATCATACACCATGATTAGATGAGATTTATCCAGAAATAAGAGATGGTTGAACTGCATATCAATCAATGTGGTAAATAACATCAAAAGGATAAAGGAAAAAAATCAGATGAGCATTTCAATAGTTGCAGAGAAAGCATTTGACAAATTTCAACAATGATTTATGATAAAATATCAACAAAATGAGTTTAGAGGAAATATGTTTCAACAAATAAAGGCCACTTGTGTCAAGACTACAGCTAGCGTTATATATGGAGGTTAAAAACAAGAACTTTCCTCTAAAATCAGGAGGAAGACAACAATATTCTCCCTCATGATATTTATTTAACAATAGAATTCCAAACCAAAGGAACTAGCCAAGAAGAAGAAATAAAAATTGTTCAAATTTATAAGGAAGAAGGAAAGCAGTCACTATTAGTATATAGAATAAGATTATATGTAAAATAAAACCCTAAAGACTGCACTAAATATCTTATAGAACTAATGAATAAATTCATAAAGTTGCAGGATATAAAACCAATACCAAAATAAATGTTGCAGTTATATATACTAGTAAGCTCACAGAAAGAGAAATTAAGAAAAATTTCATCTGTAATTGCATCAAAAGAAAAAAAAAATACCAAGGAACATGTTTAAACAAGCAGTTGAAACACCTGTACACTGAAAAGTATAAGACTTTTATGAAAGAAATAGAAGAAGAGGGGCGCCTGGGTGGCTCAGTGGGTTAAGCCTCTGCCTTCAGCGCAGGTCATGATCTCAGGGTACTGGGATCGAGCCCCGCATCAGACTCTCTGCTCAGCAGGGAGCCTGCTTCCACCTCTCTCTCTCTGCCCGCCTCTCTGCCTACTTTTGATTTCTCTATCAAATAAATAAATAAAATCTTTTAAAAATTTATAGAAGAAGACACAAATAAATAGAAACATATACCATGTTCATGCGCTGGAAGAATATTGTTAAAATCTTCATACTGCCTAAAACAATTCAATCCTTACTAAAATTCTAATGGCAAATTATATAGAACAAAAAAAAAATCCTAAAATTTGTATGAAATAACAACAGGCCCTGAATAGTCAAAGAAATCCTGAGAAAGATTAAAAGACATCATGCTCCCAGATCTCAAACTATTTAACAATTACAATAATCAAAAGATTATATTATTGGCATAAAAACAGACACACCCTAGTGCCCCAGCAGCCATCAGTTTGTTTCCTGAGTTTGAGTCTCTTATGGTTGTTTCTGTCTCTGGTTTCATCTTGTTTCATTTTTTCTTCTCTTCCCCTATGATCATTTGCCTTGCTTCTCAAATTCCACATATAATTGAGATCATATGATAATTGTCTTTCTCTGATTGACTTCAATTTTGCTTAGCATAATACCCTCTAGTTCCATCCATGTAATGAAAATGGCAAGATTTAATTTTTTGATAACTGCATAATATTCCATATTGTGTGTGTGTGTGTATGCATACCAAATTTTTATCCATTCATCTGTCGATGGACATCTGGGTTCCTGCCATAGTTTCGCTATTGTGGACATGATGGCTTTAAACTTTGGAGTACAGATGTCCCGTTTGTATATTTGAGGTAAGTAGTAGCTCAATTGTTGGGTCATAGGGTAGTTCTATTTTTAACATCTTCAGGAACCTCAATACAGTTTTCCAGAGTGACTGCACCAACTTGCATTCCCACCAACAGTGTAGGAGTGTTCCCTTTTCTCCACATCCTCACCTAAGTGTGTTTCCTGACTTGTTAGTTTTTGCTATTCTGATGGTGTGAGGTGGTATTTCATTGTGGTTTTCATTTGGATTTCCCTGATTCTGAGTGATGTTGAGCACTTTTTCATGTGTGTGTTGGCCATTTGGATGTATTCTTTGTAGAAATGTCTGTTCATATCTTCTGCCCATTTCTTGATTGGATTATTTGTTCTTTGGGTGTTGAGGTGGGGAGGGTATGTGTTGTGGTGAGCACTAGGTGTTGTGTAAGACTATGAATCACAGACCTGTACCCTTGAAACAAATAATACATTATATGTTAATAATAAAAAAGAAAAATAAATAAAATTTTTTAACATTTAAAAAAGAAAAAGAAAGACACACATTTCAATGAAACACAATAGAGAGTCCAGAAATAAATCCATGAATATATAGTACATTAATTTATGACAAAGGATCCATGAATATATAATGGGGAAAGGATAGTCACAAATACTGTTAGGAAATCTGGACAGTCATATGGAAAAATAAATAAATAAATAAATAACCCCTATCTCATACCATACAAAAGAATTAGCTCAAAATGTGTTAAAGATTTGAGTGTAAGACCTGAAATTATACCATTCCCAGAAGATAAATAGACATGTAATCTCCTTGTCCTCAGTCATGGTGATTTTTTTAAATTTGACACCAAAAGCAAAGGTAATAAAGCAAAAACAAATAATTGGGACTATAACAAACTTATAAGCTTGTTCACAAGAAAGGAAAACAGCAAAATTAGAAGGCAACTTTCATATTGTTTTATCATTCATAGTCGCTAAGATAAGGAAACAAGCTAAATGTCTGTCAACCAATGAATGAATAAACAATGAAAAATTATGGAATGTGAGATAAAATGGAATGTTATTCAGCCTTAGAAAATAAAGATATCTTGTCATTTGTGATTACATGGATGGGTCTGGAGGACATTTGGCTAAGTGAATAAGTCTGACTGAGAAAGACAGTCACCATATGATTTCAGTCACATATGGAATCAGCCACATATGGAATCCCAAACACACTTGAATGCACAAAAACAAGAATCAGACCTATAAATACAGAAAACAAAATGATGTTCACCAGATCGGAGAGGGGTAGAATGATGGGCAAAATGGGTGAAGGAGAGTTGGGGATACTGTCTTCCAATTATGGAATGAACAAATCACAGGAATAAAAAAGGCACAACATAAGGACTGTAGTCAATGGTATTTAAATAATGGTGTATAGTGGCAGATGATGGCTATAGTTGTGATGGCAGTAGTATAACATATAAACTTATCAAAACACTATGTTGTATACCAAAACTAATGTAATATTGCATGTCATATATACTAATATATTCTTAATATTATTTGGAAAAAAAGTAAAAAAAAAACGTATAAAGTAGTCAAGCTTAGTGCCTGGTACACAGTAAAACTCAATAAATTAAGGAGGTAGATTAATATGTATGTACATGGTCAACATACACAAATTTGTATAAATCAATCATTCAATAAATAAATACAAGTTACTCTTCTAACATTTGTCTTGATTATACAGTATTATTTACCACTCACTAGTGAAGCTAGTTAGGAATTTATATTTGGACCTGATTTTTACACCTCCTGGTTTCAGTCTAGGGAATTACATTTTTTTCAGACACCTTCTCCTTAAGTCCTAAATGTTGACTTTATTTAATATTTTACTAGTGAAATTAATTATTAGCTGGGTAATTCAAAGTTTTACTTAAGATGAGTACTGGGTGTAATACACAACTAATGAGTCATTGACCACTACACCAAAAACTAATGATGTAGTATATGTTGGCTAAGTGAATTTGAATTTTTAAAAAAGAAAATGTTATATACATCAGAAAAAAAAGATGTTGGGGCACCTGGGTGGCTCAGTATGTTAAGCCTCTGCCTTCGGCTCAGGTCATGATCTCAGGGTCCTGGGATCGAGTCCCGCATCGGGCTCTCTGCTCGGTGGAGAGCCTGCTTCCTCCTCTCTCTCTCTCTGCCTGCCTCTCTGCCTACTTGTGATCTCTCTCTGTCAAATAAATAAAATCTTTAAAAAAAAAAGATGTTAACTGGCGTTTATTATTAACTCTAGCATGCACATATGTGGTAAACATATTTTCAGAACTCAAATTTGAAAACTATTCTATCAATGAATTGCTGTACCAAGCAAATAGAACTTTCTTAGAGACTAACTTCTGTGTAGAAGGATTATTCAATCCTAAAATTATGAAAACAAACTCCTGTGGTTATGATTTAATATCAATAATGCTTTATCCTTTATATTGCAATGGCATTTATGTTTATAACATTACAAAATTATAAGTAATTGAAATATAATTACTCACACTTGGGAAATTATTTGAAAACAATATGTGGCATCTTCTCACAGAAAATGTATACTGTCAGTCAGTTAAATAGTAGTAAAATAAACTGGTTTTCTCTAGAACTTGGTATCACTGTTTTCAGTCTACAGGAAGGATGACAGAAATAACTTTAACCCAAGCACACCCTTTTACACTGTGGAAAGACCATCACTCAACTAACTCAGAGTTCACACTTGTTAGCAAATACCCATTTGGACATTACTACCTAGTGGCCTCAAACAAATTAGCTAAATTGTTGGTGCCTTAGTTTCCTTATGTGTAAAATGAGATAAAATGAATACCTGCCCTATAGTCAAGAATACTATAGTGTACACTTAAAAGAAATTGCTAAGAAGTATGATCTCAACATAGATGTTCCTACCACAATCAAACAAATTGAACAATCACCACCACAATAACAAAAATAGCATCTGTTTCAAAGAGTTTAATATATTTGAATAAGTTAATATACATAATATCATTAGAATAGTGACTGGCATATAATGTAAAATAAATAAACCAAATAAAATATTCCATAAAAAAACAGTGTATTTGTGAAAAACAATGCAAACTTCTTCACCTATGTTGGTTTATTCCTAAATTTGGTAATAATATCTTTGTTATTTTTAAACATTTTATTTATTATTTGACAGAGAGAAAGCAAAAGTAGGTGAACCAGCAGAGGAAGAAGGATAAGAAGGCTCCCCATTGAGCAGAGAGCCTTACATGGCGCTTGATCCCAGGACTCTGGGATCATGATCTGAGCCAAAGACATATGCTTAGCAGACTGAGACACCCAGATCCCTAATCTGGTAATAATTTCAATCATAATCCTTTATGTCCTTTGATGTAGGATCACTGAGGGCTTCTTTTCATGGGTTAAAAGTTATTTCTCTGGCCAAATTCTGGTTGAATCATGAGCACAAACACATGAACATATTTTGAAGTTTGTACATTTTAACTACTTCAGTGCACAGCTAGTAGCACTGTAAGTGCATATGAGTGACAGAAACTCTTCCAATTTTACTAGTATTTACTAGTATCATGTACTCTATATAACATAATAAATGTAAGTTGACTAAGATTTGCCAGCGAAGAGTTCACATAAGTCCTTATTAGTATAAGCTATGGCAAATTGCATTTTGAGCATTTTACTTAAATAATTTTTCATTCTAAAATATTTTTGTCTCATTTTTTCTTGAGATAGAGTAAAAAATTCATCTTTGAAAAAATATGGATCTACAAAACATTTTGTTTTGTTTTGCTCCATTTTGTTTCCCATGCCTACAGTGCTTTAAATGGAATAAAAAATGTGTGTGTGGACTCTGAGAAACAAACTGAGGGTTTTGGGGGGGGTTGGAAAGGCCTGGTGGTGGGTATTAAGAAGGGCACATATTGCATGGAGCACTGGGTGTGGTGCATAAATAATGAATCTTGGAACACTGAAAAAATAGAATAAAATTTTTAAAAAATGTATGTGTCATTATGGTCCAACAAATTGAGGGGTGATATATACACTACTCAAATATTTTGGAAGTTAAAGAGTGTCCATATCTTATATACTTCATTTGACTACAGAAACAATATTTTAAGCTAATTTTCAAAAACTCTCCCCCAAATACTGCAAGATCCTTATTTTCTAGTCATGAAATGATCAAGCGTGTCAAAAAAAAAAGGAAGAAAGAAAGAAAGGAATAACCCCTTTTGAAACTACCTGATAATTCACAACTTGTCAGAGCTAATTGGTGTAGGGGTGGGCCAGGCCAGCTAGATGGAGACAGCCAATCAGTGGGGCATGCATATATTTACTGAGGTGAGTTGCAATCCCATTGGCCACCTGTGTGTGGGCCGGGCTCAACCACCTCTATAAAGGCTGGTCTGTGAGGCTGTGGGGAGTAGTAGCAGGAGGAGTTAGGGTAGCCGGTAGCAGGAGCCATTGGGAGCCGTTAGGGTAGTGGTAGTGTCAGGATTGTGAAGAGTGACAGTGCCCTTTTCATCGTCAGGAGCAGCATTGCTGGGAGCCTCGCCGCCCCAAGCAGTGGCGCTGCCAGGAGTGGCCTTGTTCTGGGGAGCGGCCTCACCACCCCAAGCAGTGGCGCTGACGCGAGCGGCCTCGCCACCGCAAGCAGTGGCACCGCCAGGAGTAGCCTCATCAGGAGCCAGCGGTGCAGCCTCATCAGGAGCAGCATTGCTGGGAGCCTCATCTGCAGCAGTGCCGCATGAGTGGCCTCGCTGCCCAAGCAGTGGCGCTGTCACTAGATGGCTGGGAAGTGGCCTCATCTGCAGCGGCCTCACCATCCCGAGCAGCGGTGCCTTCGGGAGCGGACTCATCTGCAGCAGTGCCACCATGAGCGGCTTTGCCACCCGAGCAGTGGCGCTGTCACTAGACGGCCAGGGAGCGGCCTCATCTGCAGCAGCCTCGCCACCCCAAGCAGCGGCACTGCCGGGAGCGGCCTCATCAGGAGTGGCCTGTGGTACAGTGAGGGTGAGGCAGGGAGCCTCCAGGAGGGACCTCAGGGCAAGGAGCCTGTGGCCCCAGCAAGGCTCAGGCACCTATGGTCAGTTTGATTTCTCATGCATGGGGCTTGGGCACCTACCGGTCAGTTTGATTTCTAATGCATGGGGCTCAGACACCTACCAGTCAGTTTCGTTTCTGATGCATGGCACGAAATAAAGCTTTGCTTGATTTTCGCTTTGTGTCAGTCTTGTTCCTTTGATCAAGGACCCTAACATTGGAGGCTCATCCAGGATCAAATGACGGGAACTGAGCCAGCATCGGAATTTCTGGAAAAAGCCTCTATTGATCTTGTCTGTCTGTCTGGTTGTGGAACTCCAGGGTATAGCCCACCGGGGAGAAGCTGGATGCAGCCATGCTCTCCAGGGCTGGAGTGGATGCAGGAATGCCCCATCCCTGTGCTGGTAAATCAACAGAGGGTTCAAGTCCCCCTGAGCGGTCAGGGTTTTGAGTCCCCCTAGACAGTTGAGGGATTCGAGTCCCCCTAGACATACGGGGGTTCAATTCCCCTAGATGGTCAGGGGGTAAAGAAATCCACCACCAGTGGCAGGTTCGGTAAGAATCATTGGGCCTGCAGTTGTCTTTGCCTGGTTCTTTTGTTGCCTGTTTTGTGGTTTGTTGTGTTTGCAGGCGACCAAGAAAGTCCCCACCAGCAGCAGGCTCTGAATGGGGATCGCCCAACCTGTGGTTGGCTCTGCCTTGATTTTATTGTCTGTTGTGTTGTTTGTTGTATTTGGAGAAATGGGACAAGCAGGGAGTAAGGGACCAGTGACACGACTAGGTCTTGCTTTCAAACATTTCAAGGATTTACAAGGTAAAGTCACTCAGTCAGATGATAAGGTTTACCCGGGAAAACTAAAAACACTCTGTCAATTAGAGTGGCCCACTTTCTACACAGGGTGGCAGCCAGAAGGAACATTTGCCTTGACTCAGATCTATTCTACCCTGAGTGAGGTCTTCTATCTATATCAAGACCAGGGGAGTCAAGATGGCGGGGAAGTAGGAGGAGGCACCATTTCAACCTGTACCCTAAAGTGAGATGATTACCTACCAAAGAACTCCGACCACCCATGAAATCAGCCTGAGATGAGAATTATACATGTCTGGATCTCTACAGGAGCAGAAGACGCCAGTGGGAGGTAAAGCAGACTGGGAACATCGGACTGATATTGGAAGATAAACAAAAGGGGGAGGGAGCCACCAGAGGTGACCAATTGGAAAGTAATACCCCAATACGAGAGTGCCCTGCATCTGGGGACCAGCATTAACTTGGAGTCTGGTTGAAAGCACTCAAAAAACAAAGAGCAGAGGATTGCGGGGGAGGGAAATAGTGGGAATCTGGGCTGTTAGGGACAGGGACTAAAGTCCCCAGACCCAGGAGAGCCTCCCCTGGTGCTGAGCCAGAGAGAGTGCAGCAGAGAAATCAGGTCTCCGTCCCTGAGCCGCCAGTGTGCCTGAAGGCCAGCATACCTGAGAACGAGTGGGGCCCAGCTCCCGTGAGGGGCTGGGAGCCTGGCCAGATGGCAATCCTGAAATGCATGCGTCCCACACCCTCCCTTGGGAGAGGTGCTCATAGGCATTAGCCTGGAGCCCTGGAATCTGGAAAAACCAGACATTCCCAGCCCGGGGCATTGGGAAAATCTCAGTGTGTAATTTCTGCTTGGAACCTCTCTGGCGGTCTGGAGCTGCCTAGACAGCCGCCGCTGCCCTGGTATTGGGTACAACGAGGAGCTCCTGCATCCCCAGGGACAGTGACTCAGAACCGACTCTGCCAGCAGCTTGGCAGAGCATTCTGAGGCTTCTCTCTGAGAGGGAGGTCTGGGTGCAGTTTGCTCTCCTCTAAAACTCCAAAAACCATCAAAAGCTGTCAAGGCGAGAGAAAACAGATGAAAGAATATAAAAACCCCCAGAGAACAAAAGCCTGAAAAAAACAGTTTCCACAGAGCCCACCCCCTTGAGGGGAGTGGGAGGACCTAACTCAGGGAACATCATTGTCTGAAAACCCACTTGGCAGGCCCCTCCCCCAAAAAACCAACCAGGAAGGAAGGAAAAAAAAAGAAGACGACAAGAGAACAACCACCACTACTTCATAAATACAACTTTTATTTTTAACTCTTTACCACTCTTCTGGTTCTTTTTTTTTAATACATACAGATAATTTTTTAACCGATTTACCATCACACTGAGATGTCCAGTACATTAATTTCCTTAATAACCTTCTAACCTGAACTTTTTGATACATACACCCATGTTTCTTTTTTTGCTTTTCTAATTTTTTTTAAATTCTTTTTTAATTTTAACTTAGTTTAGTCTAGTTTATTCTTTTTTAATTTTTATTTTCTACTATACATATAGAGTTAATCTTCAAGGTAATCCCCTTTCCCCAATCAATGCTACCCCTATAGGCAAACCAGTTTCTAATCCCCATATAACTTAGGAAAGTTGAGTCCCTTAACAAAAACATCAAGATACATCCAGGAAGAATCAAAATAAACTTCCTTGCCCACACTGAGAATTTATAACCACTCTCCCAATTTTTCCTTCTGCCAGTGTTTCTGTGAATTTGTGTTTGTCCTGATAATATATAAATCTTATACTTGGAGTTCATTCTGATGAGGTTCTTCCCTTTTTTTGCATATATCTATTATATATATATATATATATATATATATATATATATATATATATATATATTCTCTTGTCATATACTTTTATCAGTCTTTTTGTTTGTCTGTTTTTGTTTGTATACTTCATAAATCTTACCTTGGGGTCCATTTGGGCTGAGCCTTCTCTTTTATCTTCCCTTTTTTTCCTATCTCTCTCTCTCTCTCTCTTTTTCTGTTTTTCTTTTCCTTTTTTTTCTTTCTTCTTCTCTATTTCTTTTTCTTTTCTTTTTTCTCTCATTTGGGTGGGGAATCCTGATTGCACAGAAGTGTTCCAGGGTGCACCTTGACTGCACCACAATTGATAAATCCAGCTGCATCTGTTCAGTCATCTCTTACCAAAATGACTAGGAGGAGGAATACCCAACAGAAGAAAAATACAGAGGATGGACATTCGGGAACAGAGCTAATGTCTATCGACATAGACAATATGTCAAAAAAGGAATTCAGACTAACAATTATCCAGGCAATAGCTAAGTTGGAGAAAGCCATGGATGACCAAACAGAATTGATTAGGGCAGAACTGAAAGCTACCAGGGATGATGTTCACAATATTAGGGCAGAACTGAAAGCCACCAGGGATGATTTTCAAAATGCTCTCAATGAGTTCCAATCTAATCTAAATTCTCTAAAAGCTAGGGTAACTGAGACAGAAGATAGAATTAATGATTTGGAGGAAAAACAGATAGAGAGAAAGGATGAGGAGGAAGCCTGGAACAAACAGCTCAGAAGCCACGAAAACAGAATCAGGGAAATAAATGATGCCATGAAATGTTCCAAGGTCAGAATTATTGGAATCCCTGAAGGGGAAGAAAAAGAAAGAAGTCTAGAAGATATAGTGGAAGAAGTTGTCTATGAAAATTTTCCCAATCTCATGAATGGAATCAACGTTCACGTACTAGAGGCAGAGAGATTTCCTCCCAAGATTTTAGATTCTCGAAAGTGCTCATGACACCTTATAGTTAAAATGGGAATTATGTTTCAAGAGAGACCCTCTTAAAAGCAGCTAGGACAAAGAAGCTTCTTACATACAGAGGAAAGCCCATTAGAATAATGTCAGACCTGTCCACAGAGACCTGGCAAGCCAGGAAAGGTTGGCAATATATATTCAGAGTACTATATCGAGACCAAATACCATACATAGTGGCCTGGTGATATATGATAGAAGAGCCATCGTCATGGCTCAAGTCCCACCTTCCCCCTGCTAATGAAACCATCTCTCTCCCTCTAAGACAGGTCAGAGCACCAAAACCATAACAGACAGATGAGTTGGAGCCAGGGAAAAAGACCGTCCTACCTCCAACGGATGTGGAGGATGTGGAATTTCTCCCCTTTATCTGTCCCCTAAATCTGACTCTCAGTCCCGAGATGCCTTTACCAGTCCATCTCATACGCGGTGGGGTCTACCTATGGGACCACCAAGCAGAGAGACCACTCTGATCCTTCCCCTTTCCTCTATCCCCCTCATCCTCCCTTTACCTCACCAGTACTGTCTGCACCAATGCTGCCTCTCTGTGAGGTTGCTCTACCGGATGGGAGAGGTCACCCCCACCTAAGCTATATCCCTTTCTCCTCTTCTGACATCTATAACTGGAAGACCCAACACAAATCCTTTTCTGTCTACCCTCAGGATTTAATTAGTCTCTTGGAGACTGTTTTTCTTACCCACCAACCTATCTGCATGGATATTCAACAGCTCCTTATGTCTCTCTTTAACGAAGAAGAGAGGGATCACATCATGAGAGAAACCCATAAGGTGATAAGTGAGAGACTTGGCAGGGACCTCGATCCCCACCGAATGGAAGACTACTGCCCAAGGGAACCCCCTCACTGGGATTCAAATTTCAATGAAGGCAAGGAGAGCTTATGTTTCTACCACCAGGCTCTACTGGGAGGCCTCTGTGCAGCTGCAAGGAGACCCATAAATTTATCCAAAATTAGTATGGTAATTCATGGTAAGAATGTGTCTCCAGGAGCTTTCCTAGAAAAGCTAATTGAAGCCTATAAAATGTATGGCCCAATCGACCCTGAGGCACCCGAAAATCAGAGGGCAATGAATCTTGCATTTGTTAGTCAGTCAGCCCCAGATATAAGGAGGAAACTTCAGAAAATCGAAGGATTTGAAGGGAAGAATCTGACTGAGTTAGTGGGAATAGCATTAAAGGTGTTTAACAACAGGGATGCACAAGAGGATGAAAAACAGACAAAAAAACTGGTTAAGGTTTTGGCATTACATGAGGTGAGGAGGAAACAGGTTGGGGATAGTAAATGGAAGGAAAATCCTAAGCGCAGAGAAGGTAGGTGGGAAGACTTAGATTCAGATCAGTGTACTTACTGTAAGGGAAAAGGACATTGGGCCAGGCAGTGCCCCAAAAGGAAGACAGCAATGCTCGCCACCAGAGATATGAGGGGCCATGGTTCAGAGCCCCTCCCCAAACCTCAGGTAAAAATTGAAGTGGAGGGGAAATCAGTTGATTTTTTTGGTGGACACAGGAGCCCAATTTTCATCATTACTTAAACCTATGGGAAAACTATCTGGAGAAGAAGTCTGGGTACAAGGAGCAAATGGCACAGAGAGACATAAATGGACAACAGAAAGGACTTTAATTTGGCCTCAGGAGTAGTTAAACATCGATTTTTGATCCTCCCTAATGCCCCATATAACTTGATGGGAAGAGATCTCCGCCATAAGTTAAGAGCTGGCATTCAGTTATTGGAAGGAGACATGACTGTAACCTTGAGACAACTCACTGTACAGGTGCTTATGGCAGCAGTAGATGAATACCTCCTTTACAAGCCAGTCTCAAATCCAGAAGAGACGGAAGAGGGGAGCCTTCCCCAAATCCTACAGGTCGAGTTTCCTGAGGTCTGGGCAGAAGGGAAGCCCCCTGGCTTGGCCAAGGAACAACCTCCAGTGGAGGTACAATTAAAGGCGATGGCTATGGCTATTCACATTCAGCAGTACCCCCTTCCCCGGGAAGCAAAGGAAGGGATCAGAAAACACATTAACTGCCTCCGAGGAGATGGGATCCTAGTTCCTTGCAAATCTCCATGGAACACACCTTTGCTGCCCATCAAAAAGACCAAGACTGGGGAGTACCGACCTGTTCAGGACTTGTGGAAAATTAATAAATGGGTTGAAGATATCCACCCAACAGTGCCTAACCCCTATACCCTACTCTCCCTCCTGGGCCACAAAAGAACTTTGTATACCGTCTTAGATCTCAAGGATGCATTTTTCTGCATATCTTTAGCAAAGGAATCTCAGCACCTTTTTGCTTTTGAGTGGTCCAACCCACAGAAAGGGTTTCAAGGCCAACTCACCTGGACAAGACTTCCCCAAGGATTCAAGAATTCACCCACCATTTTTGATGAGGCCCTACACGAGGATTTGCGTGAGTACAGAACCTCCAACCCAGGAGTCACTCTTTTACAGTATGTTGATGACTTGCTGATAGCCGCTGAGAACTATGAGTCTCATAGTTCTTGCAGGGGACAAGAGCTCTCTTACAGACTCTGTAGGAAAAAGGGTATCGGGTGTCAGCAAAGAAATCACATCTCTGTCAGAGCCATGCCACTTATCTAGGCTTTGATCTTCACGAGGGAGTGCGTTCACTGAGTCCAGGAAACAGGTGATCACCCAATACCCTCGCGCCACTACGCCCCAGCAAGTGAGGGGTTTTCTTGGGACAGTGGGCTACTGTAGGCTGTGGATACCGTGGTTTGCAGAGATTGCCCGACCTCTCTACAAACTGGCAAAAGGGGGGCTCACTATGATAGAGTGGACAGCTGAGGCTGAAGGAGCATTTCAGGAATTACAAGCAGCCTTACTGCGTGCCCCAGCATTGGCCATCCCGGATGTTACCAAGCCTTCCACTTGTATGTGAATGAAAAAGCAGGAGTGGACAAAGGAGCTTTAACTCAAACCCTGGAGCATTGACAAAGGCCAGTAGATTATCTTAGCAAGAAACTAGATCCAGTAGCAGCTGGGTTCCCCCCTTGCCTCCACATAATTGCTGTCATGGCCCTCCTGGTCAAGGACACAAGTAAATTGACTTTGGGTCAAAATCTCATCTTGACCACCACACACGCTATCGAGGGCCTTCTCTGGACTCCACCAGGCCGATGGATGACAAATGCACGAGTGATGGGGTATCAGGCCCTCCTCCTCAATGAACCAAGAGTGACCTTCCGGCCCCCAGCGGTGCTAAATCCAGCCACGCTGCTGCCAGAGGAGCTGGCTGACCACCCACATGACTGTGGGGAGGTCCTAACCCAAGTTTCAGGAATAAGCCTGGATCTCAGAGACATTCCCCTCCTAGATGCTGAGATGACTCTGTTCACAGATGGGAGTAGCTACGTAATCAATGGAAAGAGGTATGCGGGGGCTGCAGTAGTTTCTCCTGAGCAGAAACTCTGGACAGCAGCCCTGCCACATGGAACTTCGGCACAAAAAGTGGAACTGATTGCACTCACTAAGGCATTGCAGATGGCCAAAGGTAAAACCGCCAACATGTATATGGACAGCAGGTATGCCTTTGCTACTCTCCATATACATGGTGCTATTTATAAAGAAAGGGGCCTATTAACAGCAGAAGGAAAATGAATTAAAAACAGAGGAGAAATATTGGCTCTCCTCCAGGCTATTTGGGACCCAAAAGACGTGGCCGTTATGCATTGCCCGGGACACCAAAAGAGGACTGATCTGATTTCAAAAGGAAACCAATTAGCAGATCAAGCCGCAAAGCAAGCAGCCCAAGAAACAGTGCAAGAACTGGTTACACTCCCAGTTCCAGCCCTACCAGAAAAACCGAACTATTCAGAAGAAGATTTAAAGTATTTACAGAAATGGGTTAAATTGGACTATGAAGAGGACTGGGCTAAGACTGAAGCAGGAAAAATAATTCTTCCTCGAAGACTAGGCAAAAAGTTAGTAGACCAGATGCATCAGGGTACTCATTTGGGGATACACAAACTCAAGGAGCTTATAGGCAAGCAGTTCCAGGTTTCTAAATTAGGGCGTATGGTTCAGGATGTAGTTGATAGATGTGCTCAATGACAGGCAGTTAATGTGGGAAGAACTAAAATGGGAAGAGGGAAAGGAGAAAGAGGTAAGGAACCAGGAATTTATTGGGAAATAGATTTTACAGAAATGAAACCTGGAAAATATGAGCACAAGTACATGTTAGTTTTTGTAGATACCTTTTCAGGCTGGGTAGAGGCTTTTCCCACCAAACATGAGACGGCAGGAGTGGTAGCCAAAAAGCTACTAGAAGAAATAATTCCTAGGTTTGGGCTGCCTCTCACAATCAGGTCAGACAATGGCCCTGCATTTGTGAGTTCAGTCTCACAGGCATTGGCCAAGGCCATGGGCACTAATTGGAAACTATATTGTGCCTACTGGCCCCAGAGTTCCGGGCAAGTGGAGAGAATGAACCGGACTCTTAAAGAGACCTTGACAAAACTAATTCTGGAGATTGGCGCCCTCCTCAGGGCACGATGTACACCCTATTTAAGCAAGGTGTCCCCATTTGAAATAATGTTTGGGAGACCCCCCCCAATCTTCAACTACAAGAAGTTGCCCTAGCAGAAATGACTGACCAATCTGTACTGCAGTCACTGCAGGCATTACAGTCTATCTTAAAAAAAGCCCACTCAGGGATCCTGACTGCCCGCACTGGGATGGAGGCCGAGGTGGAACCACATCCTTATCAACCCGGGGACTTGGTTTGGATACATCGCTATCAAGTGGGAAACTTGGAGTCTTTCTGGAAGGGACCATTTACTGTTATCTTGACCACCCCCACAGCAGTAAATGTAGAAGGCATTAGGGCCTGGATTCATGCGGGTCAGGTCAAACGAACTGAGGACGAGAACACCCCCCAGAGACGGAAGCTGCAGCCGACAGACCCTGTTGACCATGGACTAAAGCTAAGGCTAAAAAACCCTGAGTTTATTTTTGCTCCTATTGTTACCTGTTGAAAGGTCAAGGATTTGACTAATTTCCAAAGAAAAGGGGGGGATATAGGGGTGGGCCAGGCCAGCTAGATGAAGACGATCAATCAGTGGGGCATGCATATATTTACTGAGGTGAGTTGCAATCCCATTGGCCACCTGTGTGTGGGTCGGGCTCAACCACCTCTATAAAGGCTGGTCTGTGAGACTGCACGGGGGAGTAGTAGCAGGAGGAGTTAGGGTAGCTGGTAGCAGGAACCATTGGGAGCCGTTAGGGTAGTGGTAGTGTCGGGGTTGTGGAGAATGACAGCGCCCTTTTCATCATCGGGAGCAGCATTGCTGGGAGCCTCGCCACCCCAAGCAGTGGCGCCACCGGGAGCAGCCTCATCTGGAGCGGCATTGCTGGGAACCTCATCTGCAGCGGTGCCGCCACGAGTGGCCTTGCTGCCCGAGCAGCGGCGCTGTCACTAGAAGTCCTGGGAGCTGCCTCATCTGCAGCGGCCTTGCCACCCCAAGCAGCAGCGCCGCCGGGAGCGGACTCGTCAGGAGTGGCCTGTGGTACAGTGAGGGTGAGGCAGGGAGCCTCCAGGAGGGACCCCAGGGCAAGGAGGCGGTGGCCCCCAGCAAGGCTCAGCACCTACCGGTCAGTTTCATTTCTGATGCATGGCGTGAAATAAAACTTTGCTTGATTTTTGCTTTGTGTCATTCTCATTCCTTTCATCCCTAACAATTGGAAATGGGTAAACATGCAACCAAATTTGTGGTTTTATGGAATATATTCAACAAGGCTCAGCTTACACCCCAAAAGCCCATAATTCCACTTGGAAAAGTCCATTCCACTTAGATCAACACTATTCAGCTCATCTTCCTACTCTCCTGGTCTTCAACCAAGTGTTGCTCTTCTCCAATAGATTCCCAGTGATTTAACTTTTCTACAATCCAAATCTGGTCATTTTGTTATCATTTGTAAATGTCTTGGTCATGAAAGGACAAGAAACGAAGGTATAAGGTGAACCAGGAAGGAGGTGCTATTGGGACATTTCTCTCCTGTTTGGTCAACCACCTGAACTTTGCTTATAGTGCTCCTTTATTGTGGCATCATGTCGTCGCTCCTTGAGCAAGAGCCCTGGTCCCAGCCTCCTGTACTCATATGAAGGTAGCATCTGGTCACCATTCAACACTGAGATCGAGGGTCTCCTTCCAGCTTCTTTGTTTGGCTGAATTCACATGTCATAGGTAGAACAGGTATGTCCTTATGAGCTATGCCTTTTCTACATGAGCCTCAAAATAATTTGTGTATTTTACTACAACTATTTTCACAAACTACACTTATAGACCAAATCCCTTAGGGATAGTAGACATTTGTTATTTATATGTTAAATTCAGTTTGCTATTAGTTATTTGTTTATTTTATCATAAGATGTGCTTTTTGAATAAATGAAAGATTTGTTGTTTGATGGTCTTCCTCTGCTTGTTTGTATAAATGACATACTTCAAATCTCAGCTGGTATTACTTTATGCTGGAAAGCTGCCCTAAGCCTGGCTTCTTGGGATTAATATTTTTCACACAGTACATTCTACCACAATGTACTAATGATTTCAGAGAGATAACAGCCACTGAATGTCTTCAGTTTTGAAACCTAAGGAATGAAATCGATCTAATTAAACAGCACAACAACTGGATTGATGCAGTAATGATCAGCCATGTTAATTTTTGAATGATTTTCAAGATTTTCCACTTAAAATGACACTATGCATCAAGGACAAATTTTTAACATAGCCAAAAGTTTGATACTTTATATTTTATTCCCAAGTAATTTCAAATTTGTAGAAAATTAGTATGAATAGTAAAAGTAGTATTAATATTAATAATAGTACAATAAAGAATTAATATACCTTTTTCCTAGATTCAAGTATTAGCATTACACCCCATTTGATTTATCACTTCTCTCTCCATCTGTCTGTCTCATATCACCTTATGACCCTTGTTTCTGAATATCTTGATATGTATTTCATACAAATATGAGTATTTTCCCACAGAATCACAGTGCAGTTGTAAATTTCAGAAAAATATAACATGGGTACAATGCAATTGTACAAATATTTTGAATACAGAAGTGTAAAAATGAAGAGCTTTTCAGTATAAGGAAACAATTCCTCTGAAAGGGATGAATAGGTGTTGACATATGGTATGAGAACCTGAAGAATAACGTTGGCATAAGATCCTAAAGTTCTAATTTGTAGCATGAAGGAAAAGAAACAGTACAAATATTTCCTACTTTATACTTTCATGTAAGACAGATCCCACATTCAACATTTTTTTTAGAGCCCTTGTTACATCCTTATTCCTAAGACTATAAATTAAAGGATTTAGAACAGGAGTGAGTATAGTGTAAAAGACAGATACAATCATGTCCTTCTTTGGGGTGTGATAGGAGGTGGGAAGCATGTAGGTATAGACAGCAGCACCATAGAAGAGGATGACTACCATCATGTGGGAAGAACAAGTGGCAAAGGCCTTCTTCCATCCCTCTGCTGAGTTCATCCTGTGGATGGTGAAGAGGATGAAAGAATAGGAGCTTGAAATGATTGTCACAGGGATGAGGAGCATGAGAACACAGCACAGGTACATGAGGGTCTCATAGAGGGAAGTGTCTGAGCAGGAAAGCTTCATTACAGCAGGGACCTCACAGAAGAAATGATGGATCTCCCGGGATCTACAGAAGGGGAAGGTCATGCTGACGGATGTGAGCATAAATCCATCCACAGATCCTAGAAACCAGGAAGAAGACACCAAGAGGAGACACACCCTATAGTTCATGAGGATAGGATAACGGAGTGGATGGCAGATGGCCATATAGCGGTCATAGGCCATGGCAGCTAGAAGGAAAAATTCTGAACCTCCTAGTGTCAAATAAAGAAACATTTGCATCCCGCATTCAGGGGCTGAGATCTTATTCACTCCTATGACCTGGTCCATGAGCATCTTGGGCACAGTGACAGAAATGTACATCACATCCATGAGAGACAATTGGGTGATAAAAAAGTACATGGGGTTGTGCAGGTGAACATCACACTGTATCAGAAGGATCAGGATGGTATTTCCAGACAAGGCCATTAGGAAAACCACAAAAATGACCACACAAAGAAGAGTTGGGTGGTTGGATTGACTGAAGAGTCCCACTAGTTCAAAATCTAATCGTCCAGTATGGTTGGCCACCCAAGTGGTATTCTCCATTTGATTTTACCTGAATCACCAAGGAGAACTGTAGAGTTAATAGATCACTCATGGCATATGACAACCTGAAATAAAATTTTAGTGAGCTTGTGTGTGTGTCTGTGTGCATGTTTACACACAGAAACCCAGGGTACTAATAAAGAGAAATTCCAAGGACTTGCAAATTGTAGGAGTATAAATTACCTGTAATTGAACAAATTTAATAGAAATTTAGGAATTCACAAATCAAAAATACAGTACCTTAGGGGAACCTGAGTGACTTAGTTGGTTAAGTCCCCAACTTTTGACCAAGTTTTTTTTTTTTTAATATTTTATTTATTTGACAGACAGAGATCACAAGCAAGCAGAGAGGCAGGCAGAGAGAGAGGGAGCAGGCTTCCTGCTGAGCAGAGAGCCTGATGCGGGGCTCGATCCCAGGACCCTGAGATCATGACCTGAGCCGAAGGCAGAGGCTTTAACCCACTGAGCCACCCAGGTGCCCCTTGACCAAGTTTTGATCTCAGGGTCAGAGTTTGAGAACTGCTCCACTAGACTCAATACCAAGCAGGGAGACTTCTTGAGATTCTCTTTCTCCCTCTCCCTTTGCCCTGTCTCCTGTTATCTTTCTCTCTCTGTAAAACAAAAACAAAAACAAAAAGCAAAACCAAAAAAATACATCTTTTAAAAAAATATTCATGCCTTAATAATTCCACTACTGGTTATGCATTTCCCCAAATAAAGCAAAAACACTAATATATGGACATATATGTTTATTTTAATTTTTACCAGATCTTCATATGACCTTTTTTAACATTTTTATTCAAATTCCAGTTAGTTTTTATACAGTGTAATTTTGGTTTCAGGTGCCACATACAATGCAATATTGGTTTCAGGTACACAATATAGTGATTCAACACTTCCATACAACACTTGGTGCATACCACAACATCTGCATTCTTTAATCTCCATCACCTATTTAATCCATCCCCTTCCCACTTCCCTTTGGTAACCATCAGTTTATTCTCTATAGTTGCCTCTCTCTTTCCCCCCCTTTACTTATTTGTTTTGTTTATTAAATTCAACATATAAGTGAGATCATCTGACATTTGTTTTTCTCTGATTAACTTAGTTTGCATAACTTATTCTCTAGCTCCATCCATAACAATGCAAATGGCAAGATTTCATTCATTCATATATTTATATATGTACCCCTATTCTTATGCTATTCTTATTCACAATAGTTAAGATATGGAAACAATCTTTCCATATGGAATCTAACTGTCCATTAATAGATGAATCTTTAAGGAAGGAGTGGTATGTATGTGTGTGTTTGTATATTCCGTGCAGACAATGGACCATTATGCAGCCATAAAATCCATAACATTGTGCCCTTTGTAACAACATGGATGGGCCCACATGGTATTATATTAAGTGAAGTAAGTCAGACTGAGAAAGACAAATGCCACATAAACTCAGTTCTGTATGTGGAATGTAAAAACAGAAATGAATGAATAAGCAAAAAGCTAACCATATGTGTAAATACAGAGAAGAAACTGATGGTTGCTAGGGAAGAAAGTGATGGAGCAGTGACAAAATGGGTGAAGAAGAATGTGAGATACTGTCTTCCAGTTATGGAATAAATAAGTCACAGGAATAAAAGGCTCAGCATAAGGAATATAGCCCATTAATTGTATATTTTGTTTTATTTTTTGTATTTTTTCCTTCATTTTTATTTTATTATTTCTTTAAATTTGAGTATAGTTTACAATGTTCCATTAACAAGTTTATACACTATGCTATATTCATCATAAATACAGCTACCATCTATCCCATTGCATTTTTATTAAAATATTGACTGTATTCCTGTGCCTTATCATTCTATAATTAGGGGCCTGTACCTCCTTCTCCCCTTCACCCATTTTGACCCACTCTCCATCACCCTGATAATGTCTCATGACAGATGGTAAGTACACTTGTTGTGAACATAATAACTTAACCTTGTGAATCACTATGTTGTAAATATAAAGCTGATGGAACACTGTGTGACGATTATATTCAAATAAAAATATTTTTAAAAGGATATTGGTAGGGGGAGGGAAGCAAGATGGCAGAAGATTAGAGGATCTCATTTCATCTGGTCCCTTGAATTTAGCTGGATAACATTCCAACCATTCTGAACACCTATGATTTCAACCATAGATGTTTAAGAAAATAATTTTTGGATTCTACAAATAGTAAAAAGACCACTTTTTATAAGTTAGGAGGTATGGAGAAGTGAATTTGATGGGATAGTTGGATGACAAATGGTGGGGAGTGGGATCTTCCATGAGGGAGCTACCAGAAAGTGATATAGCCTGAGTGCAAAATCAGAACTTTTAGAAGTCTGCCCCAGTAAAAGACATCCCTGCCTGAAAGATGTTCATGTGGCAAAGCAGGGAAGAATCCTAGGTGGGAGGCTGTGGTTTCAGGAAATCCAGGGTTACAGAAAGAATAAGAGTTCCTGAATCAGCAGAGTTTCCAAGCATTTGAGCAGGAAACAGTCTATGGTCAGTGAGCCTGGGAAGGGGGTTCTCATATCCATTTGCCCTAAACCACAAACTGAGGCACCACTGGATGACTACTCTCCATGTGGGGGCCCAAAAAAGGACAGAAACATGGTGACCTTCCACTTTCCCCAGGAGGACTGGTGCAGAAATGCACCACAGAAGTCTGAACTTTAGCACACAGAAAAGTGAGGACTGCTTATCCCTGAGGATTTACTGGGAAGATGGGGCTGCCATATTTCAGCTTCAGGGATGGAGATCAGCCTGACTATTTTTACTTTCATCCTCTAAAGAGGCACAAAAGCCTTAGGGAACAAAAGCCCCAAGCAGCAACTAATGGACAGGAGAGGAGAATTTGATATATCACTGATTCCATAAAATGAAACAATATTGGAATTATTGGAGTCTCAGGGAAAGAAGAAAGAGAGAGAAGGACAGAAGGTGTACTTGAGCAAATCATAGTTGAGAACTTTCTTAATCTGGGGAGGGAAACAGGGATTTATTTCCAAAAGGTAAAAGGAACACCCCCTAAAATAAATAAAAATAGGTCAATACCCTGAAATATAATAGTTAAGCTTGCAAATTTCAGAGATAAGGAGAAAATCAATATTCAATAAATGGTTCTGGTAAATATGGACAATCACATGGAGAAGAATGAAACCGGATGATTTTCTTACATCATACACAAAGATAAACTTAAAATGGATGAAAGACCTAATGTGAGACAGGAATCCATCAAAATCCTAGAGGAGAACACAGGCAGCAATCACTTTGACCCCAGCTGCAGCAACTTCTTCCTAGACACATCTCCAAAGGCAAGGGAAACAAAAGCAAAAAGGAACTTCATTTTTTGGGACTTCATCAAGCTAAAAACTTCTGCACCACAAAGAAAACTAAAAGGCACCAAATGGAATGGGAGAAGATATTTGCCAATAACATATCATATAAAAGGCTAATTTCCAAGATCCATAAAGAACTGCTCAAACTCAACACCCCAAAACTATAATCCAGTCAAGAAATGGGCAGAATGCATGAAAGACATTTCTCCCAAGAAGACAAACAAATGGCCAACAGACACATGAAAAAAAAATGCTACACATCACAAGCCATCAGGGAAATGCAAGTGAAAACCACAATAGATACCACCTCACACCAGTCAGGATGGCTAAAATTAATAACTCGGGAAACACTGATGTTGGGGAGGAAGCAGAGAAAGACGAATCATCATAACTTGTTGATGGGAATCCAAATTGGTGCAGCCCCTCTGGAGAACAGTGTGGAGGTTCTTTAAAAAGTTAAAAATAGGGCTACACTATTGCACTACTATGTATTTACCCCAAATATACAAATGTAGTAATCCAAAGGGGCACCTGTACCCCAATGTTCATAGCAGCAATGCCCATAATAGCTAAAAAGTAGAAAGAGCTGAGATGTACATCAACAGATGAATGGATAAAGTACATGTGTTTCATATATACAATGAAATTTAGTCACACATCAGAAAGGATGAATACTTACCACTTACATTGACATAGATGGAACTGGAGGATATTATGCTGAGTAAAATAAGTCAATCAGAGAAAGACAGATTATCCTATGGTTTCACTCATATGAGCAATGTAAGAAACAGCACAGAGGATCATAGGAAAAGGGAGGGAAAAGTGAATGGGAACTCACTAGAGAGGGAGAGAGACAAACCATGAGAAAATCTTAGCTATTGGAAACAAACTGAGGGTTGCTGGAGGAGTGGTGAATGGGGGATGGAGTAATTGGGTTATGGACCTTATTGAGGGCATGTGATGTGATTATAACTGGGTGTTATATGCAACTGATAAGTTATTAAACATCTGAAACTAATGATGTACTATATGTCGACTAATTGAATTTAAATTAAAAAGGGATATGGGTAACATAAAAGATTTCCACAGTTCAGGGTTTTGAGAATTCCTGATTACAGTGTTGTTTATCAATGAATATAGAATATTCCGCAATCACTGCCCTTTGAAAACACAAAAAGTGAATCATTAAAAAAAGAATAAAACCCCTTATTTCTAGAGGTAATATATATGTATGTCAAAATTTTAATCAACCTCCCTGGTGTAAGGATCCAACTGGATCTTAAAAACTGTTGGAGATATAGTCCATATATGAAAGGTTTAGAAAGTAACAAACATAATTTGGGGAATAATCATACCAAAAGTTCAAATCTCCTTTGTGATGCTCTGTGTTTATGTGGAGTAAGTAAGCCATGCATCCACATGGAACCAATGAGTTCCTCACCAATATTCAGCCTCTTAGATATCCTAGGACATCAATTTAGGAACTCATACTTTGAATCTGGACTATGATTCTGGGCCCAGCTTATCCTCTATCCACCAACTTTTTTGTCCACTTTGCATAACAAGTGGATAGTAAAGTTAGATCTCAAGTATGTTCAGGATTAAATTATGTAAAATAATTAAAGTTACAGATGAGTAAGTACATATATTGCTAAAGAGTTAAGGTCTATAATAATTTTTGTACAGATTCTGTGTAAGAGATGGCTGTTACCATTTTTGTTTTATGATACAAGATGAATTACTCCTGTTTGCCAGTTTTAGCATCTTTTCATACACATAAGGATTTAGATTTGATAGTTTCTGTAGTCTATTTATATATTCTGTTTAAACAGATCTTTAAGGGAATCCTACCTTTTTTTCTAGTATACCTTCTCCAGCTTCATTTACACAAAGCTACTACCACTCATTCTAGATTTAAGGAGGGAGAGCTGTCATTTAGAAAATCATTGTCATTTATAGGACAAATCTTTAGTTTTCACAAACATCATCTATTTATTGTCTGTGGCAACCAATTTTTCATAGGAACTGAGATGCAGAGAAAATAACTGAGCAACACTGAATTGTTTCTGTCTCCAATTCAATTCCCCTTCTTGTGTCTGGCTACTCAAAGCCTACATCAGTGTTAAGTGCTAAAAACAAATTACATGAAGTCTAAATTGTTACACTGAAGGAGATCAGAGTCCGTCTACACAGGCAAAAATAGTTGTGTGTGTGTGTGTGTGTGTGTGTGTGAATTTAAAGTATAGTTTAAAAATGACTCAAAATAAGAAAGCACAGTAGAAGAGGGTCTGCTTACAATTTAATGAATCTTGGAACACTGAAAAAAATTTAAAAATATTAAAAATAAAGCACAGTAGAAGTAAAATACATCTGTCTTTTCTGAAAAGAATCAGTAGTAACTGCTTTTATATTTTCTCTAATGAATGTTAAAGATTAGCAACTTTTAAGTTTCTGAAATATTAAATTTTAAAGGTCCTTACCAACATAAAAAGAAACATTGGCTCTTCTGTCTAGGAAGAGTTTAGAAATGGTTATGATTCAGGCATATTTCAATAATAATCTCTAACTTTCAAAACATTGTATGCTCTTATAATGATTCCAAAGACTAATTACAATAGTCAACTTATTAAGATTCTCCAGTTCTGAGTGCTAAAGCAGTAGACAACACTGAAAATTAATTTGATACCTTAATATAAATATCAAACAAATCTGGTACACATTGCATTAAAAAAATCTGTCAAATTCCACATCTACTGGTAGATGAAAGCTGACATCTGTGAAAAATTAAGAAAGCCCAATAAGAGGAAAATATACTAGCTTTCTGAATTAATATTGTGGCCCAAATGAAGCAAATCTTTATTGCAATTGGTAAATGAGAATGACTGTGATCAAGCCACACTGAAAAGTCCACTGGCACACCAGACAGACAAGAGGATGCTATCTGTACTATGTCAGGTGATTGACCTCACTGTTCATTCTTATTTTTCTGTATTCAATTTCTTGAGTTTAATATAAACAAAGCAGTACATTACTTAATTCTGGGACTTATTAATAGTGGTAGTATGGTAACATCAAATCTTTGAAGCTAACAGCAGATTTTGCTCTATTGCTTTACCATATTTTGTCTTCCCTGATAGTTATCTTACTCATCTTGTTTTCTCTTTTTACAAATTAAATAATTCAGATTCTCAGGTGATTTGCCTAGCATCACATAATTTACCTGGGATATGACTTGTGTCTCAATTCATATGTTGGGACCCACAGCTCATAAAGCTGTCTTAGCTCTCTAGAACACTATCTTCTCTCCACAGTCTACAATTTGGGTAATACCACTCACTGTCAGTTTCTTCTAAGAAACATAAATTTTATTGAGACATTTCTTTTACTTTTCTATCAGAAATAATTCCCACCTAAAGTAAAATCAGGCTCATTTTTTTTTGTAAAATTTCAACCTTAAGAAAAGAAACACATCATCCAATAATATAGGAGGAATATGTATTCTTTTGTCCATACATAAGGCAAGTAACAACCCATTTCCCAATATATTGCAGTAAGTTACTGTTACATGAAAGATTGAATCATAAAAAGGTGATTAGGAGTATATTTTCTTGGTGTGCACTGAGAAATGTATGGAATTCTCAAATATATTGTACAACTGACACTAATGTTTCACTGGTTAATTATACTTGATTTTAAAAAGCATAATTGTTTTTCTTCATAAAAATAGATGCTAGGGAAAAATTGAGGAAATATGGTCCAGAATTAGTAGCATATACCAAAGGAGAACAAGTAAAAAACAATAATTACCCTTTTGCTCCTGCAGTTCTCTCCATATGATTGAACTCAACATCAGATGATGCTGGAGGTCTTATTCATCTGAGTAATGGAGTGTGGCCATGGTATAAAGATAAACAGTATAGTGACATCACCCTCATTTTACTATCCGCATTATGGGAGTTGATGAGGTTTGCTATTGGTAAATTCCTTCTGGGACCTTGAAGAAGAATGCAATTAAGAGCCCTAACAACAACAACAACAACAACAACAACAAAGTTAATAGGTATCTATGTTGCACTGTTCTGGTTATCTTCTCATGTCTGTTTAAAATATTTTATTATTATTAACTGGAAATCTTAACCAATATTAAAAGAAATCTCAAATTTCACCATCATCAATAAAATCTTATCTGTGAAATAGATACCAGGTTATATGTGGCCTTAGCCTTTTCTGTATTACAAAATAATTTTTTAGACAGTAGGTCTATTTTTAACTTTCTGAGGAAACTTCATGTTCTTTTCCAAGGTGGATACATCAGTTTGCATTCAAAATATTTTCAAGATATATTGATTTCAAGATATATTGCATTCAAGACATGCATTTGCAGCATGTCAAGAGGGTTCCCATTTCTCCATATCCTTCCCAAAATCACTTGTTCCTTGTGTTGCTAATTTTAGCCATCCTGATATATGTGAGGTGATATCTCATAGCATTTTTACTTGTATTTCCTTGATATTGAGTGATGTCGAGCATCTTTTCAAGTGTCTGTTGGCTATCTGTATTTCTTTGGAAAAATATCCTTTCACCTTCTCTGCCCATTTTTTTCTGGGTTATTTGTTTTGGGTGTTGAGTTTTATATTTTCATTATATATTGTAGATACTAGCCCTTTATCTGATATATAATTTGAAAATATCTTCTTCTATTCCAGTTTGTCTTTTAGTTTTGTTGATTATTTTGTTTGATGTGTAGAAGCTTTTTTATTTTTATAAAGTCTCAATTATTGATGCTTTTGTTTCTCTTGCCATTGGAGACAAATCTAGAAATAAATTGCTTAGCCAATGTCAAGGAGATGATAGCCTGTGTTCTCCTTTTGGATACTTATAGATTCATGACTCACATTTAAGTCTTCCATCCATTTTGATTATATTTTTGTGTATGGTATAAGAAAGTAGTTCATATTCATTCATTCATACATTCTGTCCAGTTGACCCAACATCATTTTTTTAATTTATTTTCAGCATAACAGTATTCATTGTTTTTGCACAACACCCAGTGATCAATGCAATACATGCCCTCTCTATTACCCACCACCTGGTTCCCCAGCCTCCCACCCCCCACCCCTTCAAAATTCTCAGGTTGTTCTTCAGAGTCCATAGTCTCTCATGGTTCATTTCCCCTTCCAATTTCCCTCAACTCCCTTCTCCTCACTATCTCTTATGTCTTCCATGTTCTTTGTAATGGCCTTTAAATAAGTGAAATCATATCATAATTGACTCTCTCTGCTTGACTTATTTCACTCAGCATAATCTCTTCCAGTCCCGTCCATGTTGCTACAAAAGTTGGGTATTCATCCTTTCTGATGGAGGCATAATACTCCATCCAGTATATGGACCACATCTTCCTTATCCATTCATCCGTCAAAGGGCATCTTGGTTCTTTCCATGGTTTGGCGACTGTAGTCATTGCTGCTATAAACATCGGGGTACAGATGGCTCTTCTTTTCACTACATATGTATCTTTGGGGTAAATACTCAGCAGTGCAATTGCAGGGTCATAGGGAAGCTCTATTCTTAATTTCTTCAGGAATCTCCACACTGTTCTCCAAAGTGGCTGCACCAACTTGCATTCCCACCAACAGTGGAAGAGGGTTCCCCTTTCTCCACAATCTGTCCAACACACGTTGTTTCCTGTCTTGCTAATTTTGGTCATTCTAACTGGTGTCAGGTGGTATCTCAATGTGGTTTTAATTTGAATCTCCCTGATGGCTAGTGATGATGGACATTTTTTCATGTATATGATAGCCATTTGTATGTCTTCATTGGAGAAGCATCTGTTCATATCTTCTGCACATTTTTTGACATGATTATCTGTTTTGTGTGTGTTGAGTTTGAGGAGTTCCTTATAGATCTGGATATCAACCTTTTGTCTGTACTGTCATTTGCAAATATCTTCTCTCATTCCGTGGGTTGCCTTGTTGTTTTGTTGACTGTTTCCTTTGCTGTGCAGAAGCTTTTGTTCTTGATGAAGTCCCAAAAGTTCATTTTTGCTTTTATTTCCTTGGCCTTTGGAGACATATCTTGAAAGAAGTTGCTGTGGCTGCTATCGAAGAGGTTATTGCCTATGTTCTCCTCTAGGATTCTGATGGATTCCTGCCTCACATTGAGGTATTTTATCCATTTCGAGTTGATCTTTGTGTACAGTGTAAGAGAATGGTTGAGTTTCATTCTTCTACATATCGCTGTCCAGTTTTCCCAGCACCATTTATAGAAGAGACTGTCTTTTTTCCATTGTATTTTTTTTTCCTGTTTTGTCGAACATTATTTGACCATAGAGTTGAGGGTCCATATCTGGGCTCTCCACTCTGTTCCACTGGTCTATGTGTCTGTTTTTATGCCAGTACCATGCTGTCTTGGTGATTACAGCTTTGTTGTAAGAGCTGGAGGAAATAATCCTAAAATTTGTATGGAATCAGAAGAGACCCCGAATTTCTAAGGAAATATTGAAAAACAAAAACAAAATTGGTGGCATCACATTACCTGATTTCAAGCTTTACCAATATCATTTTTTAAAGAGACTCTCTTTTTCCCCATTACATATTCTTTCCTGTCTTGCTAAAACTAATTGATCATATAGTTGTGGGTTCAATCCATTCCACTGATTTATGAATCTTTTTTTTTTTTTGCCAGTAACATGCTGTTTTGATCACTACAACTTTGTAATATCACTTGAAGTCTGAAACTGTGATGCTTACAACTTTGATTTTCTTTTTCAAGGTTGCTTTAACTATTTGGGGCTTTTGTGTTTCTATAAAAAATTTAGGATGGTTTGTTCTAGCTCAGTGAACTGTGCTGGTCATATTTTATTAGGGATTGCATTAAGTGTGTTTTTAATTTGGGTAGTATAGACAGTTTAACAGTATTTTTTCTTCCAATCCATGAACATGGAATGTTGTTTCACTTCTTTGTGCCATCTTTAATTTCTTTCATTAATGTTTTATAGATTTCAAAGAATGGTTCTTTCAACTTTTCAGTTAGGTTTACTCCAAGGTATCTTATTTGCTTATGTATTTTTTTTTGGTGTAACTGTACATTATGTTGATTCCCTAATTTATATTTGTTCTGATTCATTATTGGTGTATATAAATGCAAAAAATTTTTAAAAGATTTTATTTATTCACTTGACAGAGAGAGAGGAGAGAGATCATAAGTAGGCAGAGAGGCAGGCAGAGTGAGAGGAGGAAGGAGGCTCCCTGCTGAGCAGAGAGCCTGATGCAGGGCTCCATCCCAGGCCCCTGAGATTATGACCTGAGCTGAAGGCAGAGGCTTCACCCACTGAGCCACCCAGGTGCCCCACAACAATTTTTTTAATGTTAACTTCATATCCTGTGAATTTCCTGGATTCATGTATCAGTTCTACTAAGTTTTTGGTGGAGTGTTTTGGGTTTTCTACATAGAGTATCATGTCTTCTGTAATAAGCTAAAGTTTGACTTCTTCCATACCAATTTGGATGCCTTTGCTGTTACTGCTGTGGTTGTTGTTATCTGATTGCTGAGATGAGGACTTCCAGTATTATGTTGAACAACATGGTGAGAGTGAAAATCCCTGTCATGGTCCTGACCTTAGGGGAAAAATTTGAGTTTTTCCCCATTGAGGATGATATGAACTGTGGATTATCATATATGACATTCACAATATTGTGGTATGTTTCTTGTATCCTTAATTTCTTAAATGTTTTTACTCAAGAATGCCTGTATTTTATCAAAAACTTTTACTCCATCTGTTGAGAGTTTCAGATGGTTCTTTTCCTTTCTTTTATGCACGTAGTGTATCATGTTGATTTGCAGGTATTGAACCACTACAGCAGTCCAGGAATAAACCCCACTTGATCATCGTGAATAATTCTTTTAATGTGCTGTTGAATTCCATTCGCTAGCATTTTAAATTGAGATTTTTTTACATCTATGTTCATCAGTGACATTGGTTTGTAATTCTCCTTTTTGTCTGGATTGTGGAAAAAGTCGATGTTGGCTTCATGGAATGAATTTGGAAGTTTTCCTTCAGTTTCTATTTTTTGGGAATGGTTTCAGAAGAAGAATGTTTTGTGGAATTCCCCTGGGAACCCATTTGACCCTGAATTCTAGTTTGTTGAGAGTATTTTGATTACTGATTCAATTTATTTGCTGATTATGGAACTATTCAAATACTCTATTTCATCCTGTTTCAGTTTTGGTAGTTTATATGTTTTGAGAAATCTATCATTTCTTTCAGATTTCCCAATATGTTGGCATATAGTTACATATAATAGACTTTTTAAAATGAATGTATGCATTTCTGCGATTTTGGTTTTGATATCTCCTCTTTCATTCAGGATTTTAATCATGTCTGCTAGGGGACTATCAATGTCATTAATTTTTACAAAGCACCAGATCCTAGGTCCTTTGATTTTTATTTTTCATTTCTGTATCATTAATTTCTACTCTAATATTTATTATTTACCTTCTTCTTGGGGCTTTAGGTTGATTTGCTCTTCTTTTCCCAACTCCTTGAGGTGTAAGGTTACATTGTACATTTAAGACTTTTCTTGATTTTGAGGAAAGACTGTATTGCTATCTACTTCCCTCTTATTACTGCCTTTGCTAAATCCCAAAGGTTTTGGATTGTCGTGTTTTTGTTGTCATTTGTTTCCATGTATTTTTTTTTCTTCTTTCATTCTTAGGTAAGGTGTTCTTTAATCTCCATGTATTCGTGGTCTTTCCAATTTTTTTTTTCTGTGATTGACTTCAAGTTTCATAGCATTGTGGTGTGAAAATATGCTTGGTATGATCTCAATCTTTTTGTTCTTTTTGAGGCCTAATTTGTGACGTAGAACATGGTCTATTCAAGAGAATATTCAATGTGCACTCAAAAAACTGTATTTTACCGCTTTAGGATGAAATCCTCTGAATACATCTATTAATTTTATCTGGTGCAGTGTGTCATTCAAAGTCATTGTTTCCTTGTTGATTTTCTACTTAAATGGTCTGTTCATTGCTGTAAGTGGGTGCTCAAGTCCTCTATTTTTATTGCATTATTATCAAATACTTGCTTTATGTTTGTTATTAATTGTTTTATATATTTGGGGGCTCCCAAGTTTGGGACATAAATATTTAAAATTAATAGATCTTCTTAAAGGATAGACCCCTTAATTGAGATATGGTGCCCCTTTTCATCTCTTATTCTAGTATTTGATTTAAAATATAGTTTGTTTGATATAACTATGGCTACTTCAGTTTTTTGCTTTGTTTTGTTTTGTTTTGTTTTGTTTTGTTTTTAGAATGAAGCCACCGGTTTTTTTATTTTTGCACTATAAATAGAGTTCCGCAGTCCCATTTTCTTACATAATACATGAGAAAACAGAGAACCTAAAATACTTTTGGTGAGAAATCAAGTGTATAGTTAGTATACCTAAATAACAATGAGCTGGTAAGAAGACTTATAAGGTACTGAAACTCAGGCTAACAGCAACGCAGTTCTTTATGAAAATACTTTAATTTCAGAAGCACAACACCTATAAGTAAGACCATATGATACTTGACTATCTTTACTTGACTTATTTCGTTCAGCATAATCTCTTACACTCCACCCATATTGCTACAAAAGTTGGGTATTCATCCTTTCATATGGAGGCATAATACTCCACTGTGTATATGTACCACATCTTCCTTATCCATTCATCCGTTGAAGGGCATCTTGGTTCTTTCCACAGTTTGGCGACTGTAGCCATTGCTGCTATAAATATTGGGATACAGATGGCTCTTCTTTTCACTACATCTGTATCTTTGGGGTAAATACTCAGCAGTGCAATTGCAGGGTCATAGGGAAGCTCTATTCTTAATTTCTTGAGGAATATCCACACTGTTCTCCAAGGTGGCTGTACCAACTTGCATTTCGAACAGTAGTGGAAGAGGGATCCCCTTTCTCCACATCCTCTCCAACACACGTTCTTTCTATCTTGCTAATTTTGGCCATTCTAACTGGTGTCAGGTGGTATGTCAATGTGGTTTTAATTTGAATCTCCCTGATGGCTAGGGATGATGAACATTTTTTCATGTGTATGATAGCCATTTGTATGTCTTCATTGGAGAAGTGTCTGTTCATGTCTTCTGCACATTTTTTGACATGATTATCTGTTTTGTGTGTGTTGAGTTTGAGAAGTTCTTTATAGATCCTGGATATCAACCTTTTGTCTGTACTGTGATTTGCAAATATCTTCTCTCATTCCATGGGTTCCCTTGTTGTTTTGTTGAGTGTTTCCTTTGCTGTGCAGAAGCTTTTGTTCTTGATGAAGTCCCAAAAGTTCATTTTTGCTTTTGTTTCCTTGGCCTTTGGAGACATATCTTGAAAGAAGGTGCTGTGGCTGCTATCGAAGAGGTTACTGCCTATGTTCTCCTCTAGGAATCTGATGGATTCCTGCCTCACGTTGAGGTCTTTTACCCATTTTGAGTTTATCTTAGTGTACGGTGTAAGAGAAAGGTTGAGTCATTCTTCTACATATCACTGTCCAGTTGCCCCAGCACCATTTATTGATGAAAGTGTCTTTTTTGCATTGTATATTTTTTCCTGTTTTTTCGAAGATTATTTGACCATAGAGTTGAGGGTCCATATCTGGGCTCTGCACTCTGTTCCACTGGTCCACGTGTCTGTTTTTATGATAGTACCACACTGTCTTGGTGATCACAGCTTTGCAGTAAAGCTTGAAATGAGTTAACATGATGCCGCCAGTTTTGTTTTTGTTTTTCAACATTTCCCTAGCAATTCGGGGTCTCTTCTCATTCCATCCAAATTTTAAGATTCTGTGCTCCAGCTCTTTGAAAAATACCGGTGGAATTTTGATCAGAATGGCATTAAAAGTATAGATTGCTCTAGGCAGTATAGACATTTTAACAATGCTTATTCTTCCGATCCAAGAGCATGGAACGGTCTTCCATCTTTTTGTGTCTTCTTCAATTCCTTTCATGAGTGTTCTGTAGTTCCTCGAGTACAGGTCCTTTACCTCTTTGGTTAGGTTTATTCCCAGGTATCTTATGGTTCTTGGTGCTATAGTAAATGGAATCGATTCTCTAATTTCCCTTTCTGTATTTTCATTGTTAGTGTACAAGAAAGCCACTGATATCTATACATTGACCTTGTATCCTGCCACGTTACTGAATTGCTGTATGAGTTCTAGTAGTTTGGGGGTGGAGTCTTTGGGGTTTTTTATATAAAGAATCATGTCATCTGCAAAGAGAGAGAGTTTGACTTCTTCCTTGACAATTTGGATACCTTTTATTTCTCTTTGTTGTCTGATTGCCGTTGCTAAGGCTTCTAAAACTATGTTGAACCAGAATGGTGAGAGTGGGCATCCATGTCGTGGTCCTAATCTTAATGGGAAGGCTGCACGCTTTTTCCCATTGAGGATGATATTTGCTGTGGGTCTTTCATAGATACATTTTATGAAGTACAGGACGGTTCCCTCTATCCCTATACTTTGAAGTGTTTTCATCAGGAACAGATGCTGGATATTGTCAAATGCTTTTTCTGCATCAATTGAGAGGACCATGGGTTTCTTCTCTCTTCCCTTATTGATTTGTTCTATCACATTGATTGATTTGCGAATGTTGAACCAACCTTGTAACCCAGGGATGAATCCCGCCTGGTCATGGTGGATAATCTTTTAATGTGCTGCTGTATCCTGTTTTCTAGGATCTTGTTGAGAATCTTAGCATTCATATTCATCAGTGATATTGTTCTGAAATTCTCCTTTTTAGGGGCTTTGCCTGGTTTGGGGATCAGGGTAATGCTGGCTTCATAAAAAGAGTCTGGAAGTTTTCCTTCTTCTTCAATTTTTTGGAACAGCTTCAGGAGAATTGGTGTTATTTCTTTTTTAAAGTTTGGTAGAATTCCCCAGGGAATCCATCAGGTCCTAAGTTCTTGTTTTTGGGATGTTTTTGAACACTGCTCAATCTCATTACTAGATATTGGTCATTTCAGGTTGTCCATTTCTTCCTGGTTCAATTTTGGGAGTTTGTAGTTTTCCAGGAATGCATCCATTTCATCTAGGTTGCTTAGCTTATTGACATATAACTGTTGGTAATAATTTCTGATGATTGTTTCTATTTCCTTGGTGTTCGTTGGGATCTCTCCCTTTTCATTCATAATTGTATTAATTTGGGCTTTCTCTCTTTTCTTTTGGATTAGTGTAGCCAGTGGTTTATCTATCTTATTGATTCTTTCAAAAAACCAGCTTCTAGATTCATTGATACATTCTACAGTATCTCTTGTTTTACCTCATTGATCTCTGCTCTAATCTTAATTATTTCCCTTCTTGCATGTGGAGTTGGTTTGATGTGTTGTTGATTCTCCAGTTCTTTAAAGTGTAGAGACAGCTGGTGTATTCTGGATTTTATAATTTTTTTGAGGGAGGCTTGGATGGCTATGAATTTTCCCTTTAGAACCGCCTTTGCTGTATCCCATAAATTTTGGACCGAAGTGTCTCCATTCTCATTGGTTTCCATGAATTGTTTAAGTTCATCTTTGATCTCCTGGTTGATCCAAGCATTCTTACACAAGGAGGTCTTTAGCTTCCAGGTTTTTGAGTTCCTTCTGAACTTTTCCTTGTGATTGAGTTCCAGTTTCAAAGCATTGTGATCTGTGAATATGCGGGGAATAATGTCAGTCTTTTGTTATCAGTTGAGTCCAGAATTGTGACCCAGTATGTGGTCTGTTCTGGAGAAGGTTACATGTGCATTTGAGAAGAATGAGTATTCTGTTGTTTTAGGGTGGAATGTTCTCTATGTGTCTATGAGGTCCATCTGGTCCAATGTGTCATTCAGTGCTCTTATTTCTTTATTAATTTTCTGCTTCGATGACCTGTCTATTTCTGAAAGAGGCGTATTAAGCTCTCCTACTATTATTGTATTCATATCAATATGACTCTTTATCTTGATTAATAGTATTCTGATGTAATTCAGTGCTCCCATACTGGAGGCATAGGTATTTATAATGTTAGATCATCGTGGTGGATATTCACTTTAAGAATTATGTAGTGTTCTTCTGTATCTCTGACTATAGTCTTTAGTTAAAATCTAATTTATCTGATATGAGAATCGCTACTCCGGCCTTCTTTTGAGACCCATTGGCATGAAAGATGCTTCTTCATCCCTTCACTTTCAGTCTGGGTGTATCCTTAGTTTCAAAATGGGTCTCTTGTAGACAACATATGGATGGGTCCTGTCGTTTTACCCAATCTGCAACCCTGTGTCGTTTTATGGGCGCATTTAGGCCATTCACATTGAGAGTGATTATTGAGAGATCGTTTTAATTGACATTGTGTTACCTTTGAAGTTTTTCTGTCTGTGGATTGTTTCTATATTTCTGTTCAATGATATTCTTAGGATTTTTTCTCTTTTATAGGACCCCCTTAATATTTCCTGCAGTGTCGGCTTAGTGGTTGTATAGTCTTTTAAGCCTTGCTGGTCTTGGAAACTCTTGATCTCTCCATCTATTTGGAATGTCAGTCTTGCTGGATAGAGTATTCTTGGCTGCATGTTCTTCTCATTTAGTACTCTGAATATATTTTGCCAGCCCTTCCTGGCTTGCCAGGTCTCTGTGGACAGGTCTGACATTATTGTAATGGCCTTTCCTCTGTATGTAAGGAGCATACTTGTCCTGGATGCTTTTAAGAAGGTCTGTATAGAAGCATAATTCTTCATTTTAACTATTAGGTGTTGTGAGGACTTTCGAGAATCTAAGATCTTGGGGAGAAACTACTCTGCCTGTAGTACATGAACATTGTTTCCATTCTTGAGATTTGGAAAATTTTCATAGACAGCTTCTTTCACTATATCTTCTAGACTTCTTTCTTTTTCCTCCCCTTCAGGGATTCCAAAAATTCTGACGTTGGAACGTTTCATGGCATCATTTATTTCCCTGATTCTGTTTTCGTGGCTTCTGAGCTGTTTGTTCCAGGCTTACTCCTGATCCTTTCTCTCTATCTGTTTGTCCTCCAGATCACTAATTCTATCTTCTGTCTCAGTTACCCTAGCTTTTAGAGAATTTAGATTAGATTGGAACTCATTGAGAACATTTTGAACATCATCCCTGGTGGCTTTCAGTTCTGCCCTAACATTGTGAACATCATCCCTGGTGGCTTTCAGTCCTGCCCTAATCAATTCCTTTTGGTCATCCATGGCTTTCTCCAACCTAGCTATTGCCTGGATAATTGTTAGTCTGAATTCCTTTTCCGACATATTGTCTTTGGTGATAGCCATTAGCTCTGTTGCAGAATGTCCATCCTCTGTGTTTTTCTTCTGTTGGGTATTCCTCCTCCTAGTCATTTTGGTAAGAGATGATTGAACAGATTCAGCTGGATGTATCAATTATGGTGCAGTCAAAGTGCACCCTGGAACGCTTCTGTGCAATCAGGGTTCCTCACCCAAATGAGAGAAAAAAGAAAAGAAAGATAAATAGAGAAGAAGAAAGAAAAAAAAGAAAATAAAAAGGAAAAATAAGAGGGGGAGAGAGAGACAGGGGAAAAAGGGAAGATAAAAGAGAAGGCTCAGCCCAAATGGGCCCCAAGGTAAGATTTATGAAGTATACAAACAAAAACAAACAAAAAGACTGATAAAATTATATGACAAAAGAAAAATGTGTATATACATATATATAAGCAAATATATTTATATATTTAATTTATTATATATATAATATAATATAATATATATAATATATAATTTATTAATATAAATAAATATATATATATTTATATATTATATTATACATATTTATATATAAATATATAAGCAAATATATAAATATATTTATATAAGCAATTTATTTTTGCTTATATATATATTATATATATATATTTGCAAAAATATATATTTATATATATAAATATATAAGCAAATATATTGCTCATATATATATATATATAAGCAAAAAATGGGAAGAACCTCATCAGGAAGCACCCAAGTATAAGATTTATATTCTATCAGGCTAAACACAAATTCACAGAAACACTGGCAGAAGGAAAAATTGGGAGAGTGGTTATAAATTCTCAGTGTCGGCGAGGAAGGTTATTTTGATTCTTCCTGGATGTATCTTGATGTTTTTGTTAAGGGACTCAACTTTCCTAAGTTACAGGGGGATTAAAAATTGGTTTGCCTATAGGCGTAGCATTGATTGGGGAAAGGGGATTATCTTGAAGTTTAACTCTATATGTATAGTAGAAAATAAAAATTAAAAAAGTATAAACTAGACTAAACTAAGTTGAAATTAAAAAATTAAAAAAATAGAAAAGCAAAATAAAGACACAGGTGTATGTTTCAAAAAGTTTAGGTTAGACGTTATTAAGGAATTTGATGTACCGGACATCTCAGTGTGATGGTAAATAGGTTAAGAAATTATCTGTATGTATTAAAAAAAAAGAACCAGAATATTGGTAAAGAGTTAAAAATAAAAGTTGTATTTATGAAGTAGTGGTGGTTGTTCTATTTGTAGTCTTCTTCTTCTTTTTTTTTTTTTTTTCTTCCTTCCTGGTTGGTTTTCTGGTTTCTTCTGGTTTCTGGTTTTCGTGGAGGGGCCTGCCACGTGGGTTTTCAGACAATGATGTTCCCTGAGTTAGGTCCTTCCGCTCCCCTCAAGGGGGTGGGCTCTGAGGAAACTGTTTTTTTCAGGCTTTTGTTCTCTGAGGGTTTTCATGTTCTTTCATCTGTTTTCTCTTGTCTTGACAGCTTTTGATGGTTTTTGGAGTTTTAGAGGAGAGCAAACTGCACCCGACCTCCCTCTCAGAGAGAAGCCTCAGAATGCTCTGCAGAGCTGCTGGCAGAGTAGGTTCTGAGTCACTGTCCCTGGGGATGGAGGAGCTCCTCATTGTACCCAATAGCACGGCAGCGGCTCCTGTCTGGGCAGCTCCAGACTGCCAGAGAGGTTCCAAGCAGAGATCGCACACTGAAATTTTCCTGCTCTCCCAGGCTGGGAATGTCTGGTTTTTCCAGATGCTAGAGCTCCAGGCTAGCACCTGTGCGCACCTCTCCCTTGGGAGGGTGTGGGACGGGCGCCTTTCAGGATTGCCGTCTGGCCAGGCTCCCAACCCCTCACAGGAGCCGGACCCCTCTCGTTCTCGGGCATGCTGGTGGTTACGGCATGCTGGTGGCTCAGGGACTGAGACCTGATTTATCTGACACACTCTCTCTGTCTCAGCGCCAGGGGAGGCTGTCCTGGGTCTGGGGACTTAGGTCCCTGTCCCTAACCGCCCCGATTCCCAATATTTCCCCCCCACAATCCTTTGCTCTTTTTGTTTTTTGAGTGCTTTCAACCAGACTCCGAGTTAATGTTGGTCCCCAGACACAGGGCACTCTCGTATTGGGGTATTACTTTCCAATCGGTCACCTCTGGTGGCTCCCTCCCGCTTTTGTTTATCTTCTGATATCAGTCCGATGTTCCCACTCTGCTTTACCTGCCACTAGCGTCTTCTGCTCCTGTAGAGAACCATACGTGTGTAATTCTGATCTCAGGTTGATTTCATGGGTGGTCGGAGTTCTTTGGTAGGTAATCAGCTCACTTTAGTGTACAGGTTGAAACGGTGTCTCCTCCTACTTCTCCGCCATCTTGACTCCCCTCTCAGCTTTCTTTTGATGTCCATTAACACAGTAATCTCTTCTCCACCCCCTCACTCCTAATAAGGAGGTGTTTGGGTGTGTTAAATGAGTCTCTGTAGTCTCTATCAATGTGTCTTGTATTTTTTTAATCCTTTCTGATACCCTATGTCTTTTTTTTAAAGATTTTATTTATTTATTTGACAGACAGAGGTCACAAGTAGGCAGAGAGGCAGGCAGAGAGAGAGAGGAGGAAGCAGGCTGTCCGCCGAACAGAGAGCCCGATGTGGGGTTCGATCCCAGAACCCTGGGATCTTGACCTGAGCCAAAGGCAGAGGCTTTAACCCACTGAGCCACCCAGGCGCCCCACCCTATGTCTTATTTATTAAAGCATTGGTCCATGTATATTCACAGTATTTAGTCATAGATATGAATATAGTGCCATTGCTTTAAGTGTAAAGTTACTGTTCCTATAGATTTTCTCTCTTCTTTCCTCATCTTTGTTGTTTTTGGTCTGTCTTTCTTGTTCAAAGGGTCCCCTTTAGCATGTCTTGTGGAGCTGCTTTAGTGTTCATGAACTCCTTTAGTTTTTGCTTGTCTTGGAAACTCTTTATCTCCACTTCTATTCTAAATGACAGCCTTGCTAAATAATGCATTCATGGCTGCATATTTCCCCCATTTAACACATAGACTATATCATGTCACTTTCTTCTGGCCTGTGAAGTTTCTGTGGACAGTTATCCTGCTCACCTTATTGTGTACTCTTGTAGGTTAAGAACTGTTGTCCCTAACTGCTTTCACAATTTTCTATCTTTGCATTTTGCAAGTGTTACTAGGTTCTATCACGATTTTGACCTGTTTTTGTTGATTTCAAAGGGAAATCTCTGTGCCTCTTGAACTTGAATGCCTGTTCATTCCCCAGATTAGGGAAGTTCTCACTTATTATATGTTTAAATAGAACTTCTGCTCCTTTTCTTCTGACTTTCCTCTTCTGGGCTTCCTATGATATAGATATTGTTGAGCTTTATTAAATGGCTGTGTTCCCTAAGTATACCTTTGTGATCTATTTTTATTCTCTTTTCAGCTTTACTGTTTTCCATAATTTTATATTCTACATTATCTATTCATTCCTCTGCTCATTCCAGCCTCATTGTGATTATATCACATAGGTCTAAGATCTCCAAAACAGCATTAATTTCAGCCTAATTTTTAGGTATCTTATTTCTTCATAAGGCTTTTATTCTGGTGTCTACCATGCTTCTTCAAGCATGTCTGGTGTTCTCATGATTGTTGTTCTAAATTCTTTCCTTCTTAAGAAATTTTATTTATTTTTAAAATTTCTTTTCAGTGTTCCAAATTCATTGTTTATGCACCATACGCAGTGCTCCATGCAATATGTGCCCTCCATAATACCCACCACCAGGCTCACCCAACCTCCCACCCCCACCCCTCCTAAAACCTCAGATTGTTTTTCAGAGTCTATAGTCTCTCATGGTTCATCTCCCCCTCCAATTTCCCCCAACTACATTCTCCTCTCCATTTCCCAATGTCCTCCCTATTATTTCTTATGCTCCTCCAATAAGTCAAATCATATGATAATTGACTCTCTCTGCTTAACTTATTTCACTCAGCGTAATACCTTCCAGTCCAGTCCATGTTGATACAAAAGTTGGACATTCATTCTTTCTGATGGAGGCATAATAATCAATAGTATACAGGGACCACATCTTCATTATCCATTTGTCTGTTGAAGGTCATCTTGTTTCTTTCCACAGTTCAGTGACTGTTTCCATTGCTGCTATGAACATTGGGGTACAGATGGCCCTTCTTTTCACTACAGCTGTATTTTTGAGGTAAATGCATAGTAGTGCAATTGCAGGGTCATAGGGAAGCTCTAATTTTAATTTCTTGAGGAATCTCCACACTGTTTTCCAAAGTAGCTGCACCAACTTGCATTCCCACCAACAGTGTAATAGGGTTCCCCTTTCTCCATATCCTCACCAACACAGGTTGTTTACTGTCTTGTTAATTTTGGCAATTCTAGCTGGTGTAAGGTGGTATCCAATGTAGTTTTGGTTGGAATCTCCCGGATGTCTAATGATGATGAACATTTTTTCATATGTCTCTTTTCCATTTGTATGTCTTCATGGGAGAAGTGTCTGTTCATGTCTTCTGCCCATTTAATGACATGATTATCTGTCTTGTGTGCATTGAGTTTGATGAGTTCTTTATGGATCCTGGATATCAACCCTTTATGTGTATTGTCATTTGCGAATAAGTTCTCCCATTCCATAGGTTGAGTCCTTGTTTTCCTGGCTGTTTCTTTGCTGTGCAGAAGTTGTTGATCTTGATGAAGTCCACAAAATTAATTATCACCTTTGTTTCATTTGCCTTTGGAGACATATCTTGAAAGAAGTAGCTGTGGCCGATTTTGAAAGGTTACTGGCTATGTTCTCCTCTAGGATTCTGATGCATTACTGTCTCATGTTGAGATCTTTTATCCATTTCAAGTTTATCATTTTGATGATGTAAGAGAATAGTCGAGTTTCATTCCTTTACACATAGCTGTGCAATTTTTCCAGCACCATTTATTGAAGAGACTGTCTTTTCCACTGTATATTTTTTCCTGTTTTGTCAAAATTTTTTGATCATAGAGTTGTGGCTCCATATCTGGGCTCTCTACTCTGTTCCACTGGTCTATGTGTCTGTTTTTATGCCTGTACCATACTGTCTTGGGGATCACAGCTTTGTAGTAAAGTTTAAAATCAGGTAACATGATGCCGCAGTTTTGTTTTTGTTTTACAACATTTCCTTAGCAATTCGGGGTCTCTTCTGGCTCCATACAAATTTTAGGATTGTTTGCTCCAGCTCTTTGAAAAATTCTGGTGGAATTTTTATTAGAAAGGCATTGAAAGTATAGATTGCTCTAGGCAGTATAGACATTTTAACAATGTTTATTCTTCTGATCCAAGAGCATGGCATGGTCTTCCATCTTTCCATGTCTTCTTCAATTTCTTTCATGAGTGTTCTGTAGTTCCTCGAGTACAGATCCTTTACCTCTTTGGTTAGGTTTATTCCCAGGTATCTTACGGTTCTTGGTGCTATAGTAAATGGAATTTATTCTCTAATTTGCCTTTCTATATTTTCATTGTTAGTGTGTAAGAAAGCCACTGATTTCTGTACATTGACTTTGTATCCTGCCACGTTACTGAATTTCTCTAGATATCATTCTTCCTGATGGCTGAGTGATATTCCATTTTCTAAATATGCCACGTGTTCCTTATCCATTCATCACTTGATGGACACATGAGACACTTCCATCTCTTGGCTATTGCAGTTAAAACAAACAAACAAACAACTCCTCCAAAAGATAATGCTTCTATTGACATAGTGGTGTATATAACACTTTGATTTATTGTTTCCAAATTTTTTTGGTAAACAAACAATAGTACAATTCCTGGAAAACTATAAGCTCCCAAAATTGAACCAGGAAGAAATTGACAACCTGAATAGACTGATATCCAGCAACAAGATTGAAGCAGTGATCAAAAACCTCCCATAAATAAGCCCAGGATCTGACGGATTCCCTGGGGAATTCTACCAAACTTTCAAAGAAGAAATAACACCTATTCTGCTGAAGGTGATTTGAAAAATTGAAGCAGAAGATAAACTTCCAGACCCTTTTTATGAAGACAGAATTACCCTGATCCCCAAACCAGGCAAAGACCATAACAAAAAGGGGAATTTCAGGCCAGTATCACTGATGAATATTGGAGCTAACATTCTCAACAAGATCCTTGCAAACAGGGTCCATTAAAAAGATTATCTACCTTGACCAAGTGGGATTCATCCCTGGGTTACAAGGATGGTTCAACATTCACAAATCAATCAATGTGATAGAATAAATCAATAGTAAAGAGAGAGGAATCACATGGTCCTCTCAACTGATGCAGAAAAAGCATTTGACAAAATACAGCATTGATTCCTGATTAAAATGCTTCAAATTATAGGGATAGAGGGAACATTCCTGAAGTCCATAAAATCTATCTATGAAAGACCCACAGCAAATATCATCCTCAATGGGAAAAAGCTTGCAGCCTTCCCGTGAGATCAGGAACATGACAAGGATACCCATTCTCACCACTCTTGTTCAACATACTATTAGAAGTTCTAGCAAAGCTATCAGACAACAAAGAGAAATAAAACGTATCCAAATTGGCAATGAAGAAGACAAACTCACTCTCTTCACACATGACATGATTCTTTCTATGGAAAACCCAGAAAACTCCACCCCCAAACTACTAGAACACATACAGCAATTCAGTAATGTGGCAGGATACAAAGTCAATGTATAGAAATCAGTAGTTTTCTTGTACACTAACAATGAAAAGACAGAAAGGGGAATTAGAGAATCCATTCCATTTAATATAGCACCAAGAACCATAAGACAACCGGGAATAAACCTAACCATAGAGGTAAAGGATCTGTACTTGAGGAACTGCAGAAAACTCATGAAAGAATTTGGAGAAGACATGGAAAGATGGAAGACCATTCCATGCTCTTGGATCAGAAGAATAAACATTGTTCAAATGTTTATACTGCCTAGAGTAATCTATACTTTTAATGCCATTCTGATCAAAATTCCACCAGTATTTCTCAAAATGCTGAAGCAAATAATCTTAAAATTTGTATAGAATCAGAGGAGAACCCGATTTGCTAAGGAAATGTTGAAAAACAAAAACAAAACTGGTGGCATCACGTTACCTGATTTCAAGCTTTACGACAAATCTGTGATTACCAAGACAGCATGGTACTGTCATAAAAACACACACGTAGACCAGTGGAATAGAGTAGAGGGACCAGATATGGACCCTCAACTCTATGGTTATATAATCTTCGACAAAACAGGAAAAAAATGTACAATGGGAAAATCTCTTTTCAATAAATGGTGCTGGGAAAATTGCACAGCAATATGTAGAAGAATGAAACACGACCATTCTCTTACACCATACACAAAGATCAACTCAAAATAGATAAAAGACCTCAATGTGAGACAGGAATCCATCAGAATCCTAGAGGAGAACATAGGCAGTAACCTCTTCAATAGCAGCCACAGCAACTTCTTTCAAGATATGTCTCCAAAGGCCAAGGAAACAAAAGCAAAAATGAACTTTTGGGACTTCATCATTAAAAGCTTCTGCACAGCAAAGGAAACAGTCAACAGAACAAAAAGGCAACCCATGGAATGGGAGAAGATATTTGCAAATGACAGTACAGAAAATAGGTTGATGTCCAGGATCTCTAAAGAACTCCTCAAACTCAACACACACGAAACAGATAATCATGTCAAAAAATGTGCAAAAGTCATGAACAGACACTTCTCCAATGAAGACATACAAATGGCTATCAGACACATGAAAAAAATGTTCATCATCACTAGCCATCAGGGAAATTCAAATTAAAACCACATTGAGATACCACCTGACACCAGTTAGAATGGCCAAAATTAGCAAGACAGGAAACAACGTGTGTTGGAGAGGATATGGAGAAAGGGGAACCCTCTTACACTGTTGGTGGGAATGCAAGTTGGTGTAGTCACTTTGGAGAACAGTGTGGAGATTCCTCAAAAATTAAGAATAGAGCTTCCCTATTACCCTGCAATTGCACTGCTGGGTATTTACCCCAAAGATACAGATGTAGTGAAAAGAAGGGCCATCTGTACCCCAATGTTTATAGCACCAATGCCCACGGTCACCAAACTGTGGAAAGAACCAAGATGCCCTTCAACGGATGAATGGATAAGGAAGATGTGGTCCATATACACAATGGAGTATTATGCCTCCATCAGAAAGGATGAATACCCAGCTTTTGTAGCAACATGGACGGGAGTGGAAGAGATTATGCTGAATGAAATAAATCAAGCAGAGAAAGTCAAGTATCATATGGTTTCACGTATTTGTGTAGCATAACATATAACATGGAGGATATGGGGAGATGGAGAGGAGAAGGAAGCTGTGCGAAATTGAAAGGGGAGGTGAACCATGAGAGACTGGACTCTGAAAAAGAACCTGACGGTTTTGAAGGGGCGGGGATGGGAGGTTGGAGGAACCAGGCTGTGGATATTAGGGAGGCCACATATTGCATGGAGCACTGGGTGTTTTGCAAAAACAATAAATACTGTTATGCTGAAAAATAAATAAATAAATAAATAAATAAAGGGACTTTGTAACCAGTGTGATGGCAGTAAATCTTTTAATATCTTTCAGTAGTTACCCTCAATGTGAACAGCCAAAATGCAACCAGGAAACAGCACAGGGATGCAGATTGGATAAAAAGACGTGACCCATCCACATGCTGCCTACAGGAGACTTATTCTATTTTTTATTTTTTAAGATTTTATTTAATTATTTGACAGAGAGATATCACAAGTAAGCAGAGAGGCAGGCAGAGAGAAAGTGGAGGAAGCGTGGCTCCCCACCAAACAGAGAGCCCAACGTGGGACTCAATCCCAGGACCCTGTAATCATGACCAAAGCTGAAGGCATAGGCTTAACCCACTGAGCCACCCAGGCACCTCAGAGGCTCATTTTATACCTAAAGATACATCTGGAATGAAAGTGAGAGAATGGAAAATATGTTTGCATGCCAACAGACCTCAAAAGAGACCTTGGATAGCAATTGTTATATCAGACAAATTAGATGTTAAGCCAAAACTGTAAAAACAATGAACATCATTCTATGCTCATGGATCAGAAGAATAAACACTGTTAAAATGTCTATACTGCCCTGAGCAATCTTACTTGCCATGACATCTTGATCAAAATTACACCACCATTTTTCAAAGTGCTGAAAGAAACAATCCCAAAATATGTATGGAACTAGAATAGACCCCGAATTACTAAGGAAATGTTGAAAAGAAAAACAAAACTGGGGCCTCATATTGCCTGATTTCAAGCTTTACTACAAAGCTGGGATCACCAAGACAGCATGGCATTGGCACAAAAACAGACACATAGAACAGTGGAACAGAGTAGAAAGTCCAGATATGGACCCGCAGCTCTATGATCAACTAATCTTCGATAAAACAGGGAAAAAATATCAAATGGACATTGGATATTTCCAGTCTCTTCAATAAATGGTGCTGGTAAAATTGGATAGCTATGTATAGAAGGAATGAAACTCAACCATTCTCTTACACCAACACAAAGATAAACTGGAGATGGATAAAAGACCTCAACATGAGGCAGAAATCTGTCAAAATCATAGAGGAGACGATAAGCAATAACCTCTTTAACTTAGGCCACGGTAACTCCTTTCAAGATATGTCTCCAAAGACAAAGGAAACAAAAGTTAAAATGAACTTTTGGGACTTCATCAAGATCAAAAGAAAAGTCAACAAAACAAAGAGGCAACCATGGAATGAGAGAAGATATTTGCAAATGACACTATAGAAAAAGGGCTGTTATCCAAGATCCATAAAGCACTCTTAAAACTCAATACCAAAATAAAACAAAACAAAAGAAAAAACAGATAATCACATCAAAAAATGGGTGGGAGGCATGAACAGACACTTCTCCAGTGAAGACATACAGATGGAAAGCAGAAACACGAAAAAATTGTTCATCATCACTAGCCATCAAGGAGATTCAAATCAAAACCATATTGAGATACCACCTTGAGATACCACCAGTTAGAATGGCCAAAATTAACAGGAGAGTAAACAACAAGTGTTGGAGAGGATGTGGAGAAAGGGGAACCTTCTTCCACTGTTGGTGGAAATGGAAGTTGGTGTAGCCACTTTGGAAAACAGTGTGCAGACTCCTTAAGAAATTAAAAATAGAGCTACCCCATGACCTTGCAATTGCACTACTGGGTATTTACCCCAAAGATACAGATGTAGTGAAAAGAAGGACCATTTTTACCCCAAGGTTCATAGCAGCAATGAGAACAATTTCTAAATTGGAAAGAACCAAGATGCCCTTCAACAGACAAATGGATAAATAAGACATGGTTCATATATACAATGGAATATTATGCCTCATCAGAAAAGATGAATACCCAACTTATGTATCAACATGGAGAGACTAGAGGAGATTATGCTGAGTGAAATAAGTCAAGCAGAGACTGTGAATTATTACAAGGTTTTACTTACTTGTGGAATATCATGGAGGACATTAGGAGAAAGGAAGGAAAAATGAATTGGGGGAAATTAGAGGGGGGGTGAACCATGAGAGACTATGAACTCTGAGAAACAAACAGAGTTTTGGAAGGGGATGGTGAGGGACTGGTGAGCCTGGCTATGGGTGTTAAGGAGGGTGCATATTGCATGGAATACTGAGTGTGGTGCATAAATAATGAATCTTGGAACACCAAAAATATAAAATTAAATTAAAAAAGACTTTTGTAAGAGGGGTAAAGGAACACTACATCATACTGGAAGCATCTGTTAAACAAGAAAATCCAACTATTGTAAATATCTATGCCCCCAACATGAAAGCAGCCAACTGCATAAACCAAATACTAGAAAAATAATCATTTTGATAATAATGCATTAATAGGTGATCTCAACACTCCACTTTCAGTAGTGGACACATGACCTAAGCAAAAAAGCAGCAAAGAAACAAAAGTTTTGAAGGACACATTGCGCCAGATAGACTTCACAGACATATATAGAACATTCCATCTGAAGACAATAGAATACACATTCTTCTTAGGTGCACATAGAACAGTCTGCAGACTAGACCACATACTGGGTCACAAATCAGGTCTCAACTGATACCAGATAATTGAAATTATTCCCTGCATATTTTCATACCACAATGCTTTGAATGTGGAACTCAGTCAGAAGAAAATTTGGAAGGAATTCAAACACCTGGAAATTACAGTGTATTCTGGTAAAGAATGAAAGGGTCAACCAGGAAGTTAAAGAAAAACCTAAACAATTAATGGAAAACAATGAGATTGAAAACTCATCAGTCCAAACCCTATTGAATACTGCAAAGGCAGTCATAAGGGGAAATACATAGACATCCAAACCTCTCTCAAAAATTTAGAAAAATCCCAAAGCACAAGACCTAGAGAAAGAACAGCAAATAGAGCATAATCCTCTTGGATCAGAAGAATAAACATTGTTAAAATGTCTATACTGCCTAGAGCAATCTATACTTTTAATGCCATTCCGATCAAAATTCCACCAGTATTTTTCAAAGAGCTGGAGCAAAGAATCCTAAAATTTGTATGGAATCAGAAGAAACCCCGAATTGCTAAGGAAATGTTGAAAAACAAAAACAAAACTAGCAGCATCACGTTAACCGATTTCAAGCTGTGATCACCAAGACAGTGTGGTACTGGCATAAAAACAGACACATAGACCGGTGGAACACAGTGGAGAGCCCAGATATGGACTCTCAACTCTATGGTCAAATAATCTTCGACAAAACAGGAAAAAAATATACAGTGGAAAAAAGACAGTCTCTTCAATAAATGGTGCTGGGAAAACTGGACAGCTATATGTAGAAGAATGAAACTCGACCATTCCCTTATATCATACACAAAGATATACTCGAAATGGATAAAAGACCTCAACGTGAGACAGGAATCCATCAGAATCCTAGAGGAGAACATAGGCAGTAACCTCTTCAATATCAGCCACAGCAACTTCTTTCAAGATATGTCTCCAAAGGCCAAGGAAACAAAAGCAAAAATGAACTTTTGGGACTTCATCAAGAGCAAAAGCTTCTGCACAGCAAAGGAAACAATCAACAAAACAAAGAGGCAACCCACAGAATGGGAGAAGATATTTGCAAATGACAGTACAGACAAAAGGTTGATGTCCAGGATCTCTAAAGAACTCCTCAAACCCAACACACACAAAACAGATAATCATATCAACAAATTGGCCAAAGGCAAGTGGATGCAAGGGCAAAAATGAACTATTGGGATTTCATCAAGATCAAAAGCTTTTGCACAGCAAAGGAAACAGTTAACAAAACCAAAAGACAACTGAAAGAATAGGAGAATATATTTGCAAATGACATATCAGATAAAGGGCTAGTGTCTAAAATCTATAAGGAACTTAGCAAACTCAACACCCAAAGAACAAACGATCCAATCAAGAAATGGGCAGAAGACATGAACTGACATTTCTGCGAAGAAGACATCCAAATGGCCAATAGACACATGAAAAAGTGCTCCACATCACTCGGCATCAGGGAAATACAAATCAAAACCACAATGAGATATCATCTCACACCAGTCAGAATGGCTAAAATTAACAAGTCAGGAAATGACAGATGCTGGTGAGGATGCGGAGAAAGGGGAACCCACCTCCACTGTTGGTGGGAATGCAAGCTGGTGCAACCACTCTGGAAAACAGCATGGAGGTTCCTCAAAATGTTGAAAATAGAGCTACCTTAGGACCCAGCAATTGCATGACTGGGTATTTACCCCAAAGATACAAACGTAGTGATCCAAAGGGGCACATGCGCCCAAATGTTTATAGAGAAATGTCCACAATAGCCAAACTATGGATAGAACCTAGATGCCCATCCACAGGTGAATAGATAAAGATGAAGTGGTATATATATACAATGGAATATTATACAGCTATCAAAAGAAATGAAATCTTGCTATTTGCAACAATGTGGATGGAACTAGAGGGTTTTATGCTTAGCAAAATAAGTCAATCAGAGAAAGACAACTATCATATGATCTCCCTGATATGAGGAAGTGGAGATGCAATGTGTGGGGCTTGGGGAGTGTAGGAAAAGAATAAATGAAGCAACATGGGACAGGGAGGGAGACAAACATAAGGGACTCTTAATGTCACAAAACAAACTGAGGGTGCCTGGGGTAGGGGAGTAGGGAGAGAATGGTGGGGTTATGGACAATGGGGAGGGTATGTGATATGGTGAGTGCTGTGAAGAGTGTAAGCCTAGCGATTCACAGACCTTTACCCCTGGGGCTAATAATACATTATATGTTTATTAAAAAATTAAAAAATTTTTAAAAAATCTATAGTACACATTTAGTGAAATCTATACATTTAGTGCAATCTACATATTTAGTGTAATCTACACATTTAGTGCAATAGCTGTCAATATAACAACACCATTTTTTCACAGGACTATAAGAAACAATCTTAAATTTTGTATGGAGATGAAAATCCCTGAATAGCCAAAACAATCTTGAAAAGAAGATGAGCATTAAATAGGACATGTGATATGATGAGCACTGGGTGATATAGTCAACTAATGAATTATTGAACATTATATTAAAATAGCAATATACTATATCTTGTTTAATTGAATTTAAATTTAAAAAACCACTTCTACCTAAAGGAGAAAAAAAAGATAAACCTGGATACATCACAATTCTAATATCAAACTATATTTCAAAGTCATCAACACAGTCTGGAACTGGCACAAAAAGAGAAACATAGATCGATAGAGCAGAATAGAAAACTCAGAAATGGACCCTCATCTCTATGGTCAACTAATTTTCAACAAAGCAGTAAAGAATATCCAATGGGTAAAAGACAGAATCTTCAACAAACAGTGTAGGAAAAACTGGACAATAACATACAAAAGAATGAAACTGGACCATTATCTTACACCACATACAAAATCAAATTCAAAATGAAAAGAAAACCTAAATGTGACATGAAAGTATAAAACTCCTAGAAGGGAATAATCTGTTTGAGCTCAGCCATAATGAAGTCTTCAAACTGATGGAAGAAACATTCCTAAAATTTGTATGGAGCCATAAAAGACCCTGAATTGCCAAGAAACTGTTGAAAAAGAAAAACAGCTGGGAGCATCACATTGCCTGATTTCAAGCTATATTACAGAACTGTGATCACCAAGACAGCACTGTACTGGCACAAAAACAAACAGATCAGTGGAACAGAATAGAGAGCCCAGATAAGGACCTTAAACTCTATGGTCAAATAATCTTCAACAAGGCAAGAAAAAATATACAATGGAAAAAATACAGTCTCTTCAATACTTGACGCTGGGAAAATTGGACAGCTATATAAAAAAGAAACTCCACCATTCTCTTACACCATACACAAGGTAAACTCAAAATGGATGAAAAATTTCAATGTGACACAGGAATCCATCAAAATCCTGGAGGAGAATATAGGCAGTAACCTCTTTGATATCATCCATAGCAACTTCTTTCAAGACATGTCTCCAAAGGTAAGGGAAACAAAAATTAAAATGAACTTTTGGGATGTAAATGGTCAACAAAACAAAGAGGTAACCCACAGAATGCAAATGAACTACAGACAAAGTGCTGATATCCAAGATCTTTAAAGAACTTCTCAAACTCAACACCCAAAAAACAAATAAGTCAAAAAATGAGCAGACAACATGAGCAGAAACTTCTCCAAAGAAGACATGCAAATGGATAATAGACACACGAAAAATTGTTCATCATCAATAGTCATCAGGGAAATTCAAATCAAAACCACATTGAAATACACCTTACACCAGTGTGAATTGCAGAAATTGATAAGGCAAGAGACAACAAATGTTGGAAAAGTTGTGGAGAAAGGGGAACCCTCTTACACTGTTAGTGGGAATTTAAGTTATGCAGCCACTTTGGAAAACCCTGTGGAGGGTTATCCAAAAATTAATAATAAAACTACCCTATGAACCAGCAATTGCCCTACTGGGAATTTACCCCAAAGATACAGATGTAGTGAAAAGAAGGGCCATATGTACTCCAATGTTCCTTGTAGCAATGTCCACAATAACCAAAATGTGGAAAAGGGCAATATGCCCTTCAACAGATGACTGTATAAAGAAGATGTGGTCAATATACACAATGGCATATTACTCAGCCATCAGAAAGGATAAATACCCAACTTTTGTGTCAACATGTTTGGGACTGGAAGAGATTATGCAAAGTGAAATAAGTTAAGCAGAAAAAGTCAATTATCATATGGTTTCACTTATGTGGAACATAAGGAATAGCATCGAGCACATTAGAAGGAAGGCAAAAATGAAGGGGGAGTGGGAGATGAACCACAAGAGACTATGGACTCCAGGAAACAAACTGAAGGTTTTAGAAGAGAGGGAGGTAGGGGGATGGAGTAGCTGTGTGATGGGTATTAAGGAGGGCATGGATTGCATGAAGCACTGGGTGTTACATACAAATAATGAATCATGGAACACTACATCAAAAGCTAACAATGTAGTGTATGGTGACTAACATAACATAATACTAATTTAAAAACAGCACTCAAATTCTTTTCTTTAAATATTTTATTTATTTGACAGAGAGAAACCACAAGCAGGCGGGGAGGCAGGCAGAGAGAGAGGAGGAAGCAGGCTCCCTGTGGAGCAGAGAGCCCGATGCGGGGCTCAATCCCAGGACCCTAAGATCATGACATGAGCCAAAGGCAGAGGCTTTAACCCACTGAGCCCACCCAGGCGCCCCAAAACAGCACTCAAATTCTAACTCAGTATGTCTCCCAAGGCAAGGGAAACAAAAACAGAAATAAACTCTTGAGATTTTCTTAAAGGAAAAAGTTTCTCCACAATGAAGGGAAAAGTCAACAAAACTAAAAGGCAACCTGTGGAATGGGAAAAGATATTTCCAAATGGTATATCTGATAAGAGTTAGTATCCCAAAAAAATAAAGATATTATAAAGCTCAACAACCAAAAAACAAAAAATCCAATTTTAAAATGGGCAGAAGACATGAACACATTTGCCCAAAGAAAAAATCCACACATACCACAGACATAAGAAAAGATGCTCAACTTCACTCATCATCAGGGAAATACAAATTAAAACTATAAAGAGATGTCACTTCACACCTGTTAGAAGAGCTGAAATCAATAACACAGGAAAAAAACAGGCATTGGTGAGGATGTGGAGAAAGGGAAACTTTTCTACACTGCTTTTGGGAATGCAAACTGGTGTATCTAATTTGGAAGACAATATGGAGACTGCAAAAATTTAAAAATAAAACTGCCTTATGATCCAGGAATTGCACTATTAAGTGTTAAAACAAAGAGTCCAAAAATAATATGAAGGGATACACACATCCTGATATTTATAACAACATTATGAACAATAGCTAAATTATGGAAAGAGCCAAGTGTGCATTGACTGATGAATGGATACAGAAGAGGTGGCACGCACACGCATGCACATGTGCGCATGCACACACACACACACACACATACACAAATGGAACATTTATCAGCCATAAAAAGGAATGAAATCTTGCCATTTCCAATGACAGGACTAGAGCTAGAGAGTATGATGCTAAGTGAAATAAGTCAGTGAGAGAAAGACAAACACATGATTTTAGTCATATGTGGCATTTAAGAAACAAAACAAATGAGTAGACTGACAAATATATAGAAAGAAAGCATGAAACTGACTCTTAACTGTAGAGAAAAAATTGACAGTTACCCAAAGGAGGGAGGTAAGAGGTCTTGGTTAAAGGGTGATGCGGATTAAGAGTGCACTTGTGATGAGGACCAGGTGTGGTATGGAAGAGCTGAATCACTATTTTGTTCACTGAAACTAATATTACATTTTGTTAGCTAACTAAAATCTAAATAAAAACTTAAAAAAATACTGACTAGGAGTTAAATAATTTGAGAAAAAATAGCAGTTTAGAGAAAAAAAGCCAACGGGGTCTAGGATGAGTCTTCTGCCAGCTACAACCCAGGAGGACACAGTAGGCTCCAGTACACAAGTATGGGCCTCACAAACAAAAGTCATTGAAGAAAGGATGTCACGGACAAAAATGCCATGAGAAAATAATCAACTTAGTTCCAGAACACATATATAGAAAAAAGTTCAGAAGAATTGCTCTTATCTTGTTCCCTGCTTTATCCCAACTGCCTGGTATGTATGCAACAAATATTTATAATTTAAAGCAAAAATTAAGAAGCAACCCATGAAATGGGAGAAGGTATTTGCAAATAAGATTACAAACAAAGGGCTGATATCCAAGATCTATAAAGAACTTCTTAAACCCAACACCCGAAAAACAAATAATCCATTCCAAAAAAAAAAAATGGGCAGAAGACATGAATGGACACTTCTCCAAAGAAGACATGCAAATGGCTAAAAACACATGAAAACACGTTCAACATCACTAGCCATCAGGTAAATTCAAATCAGAACCACAATGAGATACAACCTTACACCAGTTAGAATGGCAAAAATTAACAAGACAGTAAACAATGTGTGTTGGAGAGGATGTGGAGAAAGGGGAACCCTCTTCCACTGTTGGTGGGAGTGCAAGTTGGTGTAGCCACTTTGGAAAACAGTATGGAGATTCCTTAAGAAATTAAAAATAGAGCTTCCTTATGACCCTGCAATTGTACTACTGGGTATTTACCCCAAAGATATAGGTATAGTGAAAACCAGGGCCATCTGTACCCCAATGTTCATAGCATCAATGACCACAATTGCCAAACTGTGGAAAGAGCCAAGATGCCCTTCAACGGATTAATAGATAAGGAAGATATGGTCCAAATATACAATGGAATATTACACCTCCATCAGAAAGGATGAATACCCAACTTTTGTATCAACATGGATGGGACTGAAGGAGATTATGCTGAGAGAAATAAGTCAAGCAGAGAGAGTCAGTTATCATTATGGCTTCACTTACTTGTGGAGCATAAGGAATAACATGGAGGACATGGAGGAGGAAAGGAAAAGTGAATTGGGGAAAATTGGAGGGGGAGATGAACTATGAGAACCTGTGGACTCTGAGAAACTAACAGGGTTTTTGAAGGGAAAGTTATGGGTGTGTCGGTGAAGCCTGGTGGTGGATATTAAGGCGGCACATACTGCATGAAACACTGGGTGTGGTGTATAAGCAATGAATCTTTGAAAACTGAAAAAATGAAATTAAAAAAATTAAAATCCATTCTGCCCATCAAAAAAAAAAATTAACAGAACAAGAAACAACAAATGTCAGAGAGCATGTGGAGAAAGGGGAACCCTCTTACACTGTTGTTGGAATGCAAGTTGGTACAGCCATTCTAGGCAAGAGGATGGAGGTTCTTCAAGGCATTAAAAATAGAGCTACCCTGTGAATCAGCAATTGCACTACTAGGTACTTACCCCAAGGATACAGATATAGTGAAAAGAAGGAGCACATGCACCCTGATGTTCATAGCAGTAATATCCACAATAGCCAAGCTGTGGAAGGAGCCAAGATATCCTTCAACTGATGAATGGATAAAGAAGATGAGGCACATATCGATATTGGAATATTACTCAGCCACCAAAAAGGATGAATGCCTGTCATTTGCATTGACATGGATGGAACTGTAGAGTGTTACGGTATGTGAAGTAAATTCAGTAGAGAAGGACAATTATCATATTGTTTCACTCATATGTGGAACATAAGGAATAGCATGTAGGACCATAGGGAAAGGAGGGAAAACTGAAGGGGAAGAAATCATAAAGGGAGACCAACTATGAGAGACTATGGACTCCAGGAAACAAACTGAAGGTTACAGAAGGGAGGGGGGTAGGAGGATGGGGTATCTAGGTCATGGGTATTAAGAAGGGCCTGTGTTGTAATGAACAGTGGGTTTTATATGCAACTAATGAATCGTTGAACACTACATCAAAACTACATCAAAAACTAATATGGTGGCTAACTGAACATAACAAAAAAAGCAAAAAATAAGTTTTACTGCATAATATTTGTCTGAGAGATTACATTATGGTTGATTTTAAAATTTTTAAAATACTAGTTTGTATTATTGAAATATAACTGACATACAATGTTATATTAATTTCAGGTATGCAATATATTGATTAAATTTTATTTTTAATCGTTCGTGTTTTTATATTTTTCTTTTTTAAACATTTTTTTTAAATTTGATAGAGCAAGAGAGGGAATACAAGCAAGTTAAGTGGGATAGGGATAATCAGGCTCCCTGCTTAGCAGAGAGCCCAACATGGGGTTTGATATCAGGACCATAGGATCATGACCTGAGCCAAAGGCAGACACTTAAAGACTGAGCTACCCAGGCGCCCTTTATTTTTCTATTACTAGCATATCAACATTGAAATTATTAAGGAGGGTACATATTGCATGAAGCACAGGGTGTGGTGCATAAACAGTGAATTTTGGAACACTGAAGAAAATAAAATTTAAAAAAAGAAATTATAAAACAATTACCCAAAAATGCAACATTAAAGCAACACTGATTACAATGGAATTACAGAAAAAAGAGTAAAATCAATACTCTAATAAAGAGTGATTGAGACATTGAAGTAAAGTGACCCTTTTGATATTATTCTCAACTATAGTACTAATTAGTGGTGCTGTCCTTGATATATCAATTGGTCTATGAGTTCCAGATACAACTCTCCTATTTTTCAGATAAGAGAAAGTGAAGAGAATTATATCATTACCTCACACAATATTTTTTAAAAATTAAATGAGAATAGATAACAAGTATGTAAAGAAAATGTTCTATAGTGTAAAAATACTAAGGCCACTTATAATCTGGTATCTATTTCACAGATAAGATTTTATTGGTAATAGTGAAATAGGAGATTACTGTTAATATTTCTAAGATTGCCAGTTTATTAATAAGGAAAGATTGGGATGCCTGGGTGGCTCAGTTCTTTAAGTGTCTGCCTTCAGCTCAGGTCATGATCCAAGGGTCTTAGGATCAAGTCCTTCATTGGGATCCTTGATCACTGGGGAGCCTGCCATTCCCCCTGCTTGTGCACTTCCTCTCTGTCTAATAAGTAAAATAACATATTTAAAAATAATAAGAAAAGATTTTAAAAAGACATGAGGAGAGAACCAGAGCAGCACAACAGGGAGACATATTGTCTTTGTTGTTGTTGTTGTTGTTGTTGTTGCTGGGTCCCTTAATTGCACTCTTCTTCAAAGTCCCAGAAGGAATTTATCAATAATAAACCTCATCAACTCCCATAATGGGCATGGACAAACCAGGATGATGTCACTCTCCTGTTTATCTTTGTGTACAAAGTTATTTAACCACGGCCACACACTATTACCCAGATGGGTAAGGGTTGCACCATCTTCAGATGCTGAGGTCAATCATATAGAAAGAAATGCAGGAGCAAAAGCGTAATTAAGGTTTTTGACTTGTTCTCCTTCTGATACATGCTGTTAGTCCTTAACCATGTTTCTCAGTTATTCCCTATCATCTATTTCTATGAAGAAAAGCAAATGTGTTTTTAAAACTTCAAGCATAATTAACATACAGTGTTACAATAGGTTAAGTCTTATGATATAATGATTCAATAATTCTAGACATTTCTTTGTGATAATGAAGATAAGTGTACTCTAAATTGCTCTTAATTGCTCTTTTTTTGATTGAATCAGGTAGCAATAACTTTCTGCCAGGAAATAGCTTGTTGGCTTCCATTTATGTATGGATAAAAGAATATGCTTGTCTGCCATATTTGGAATGATATGTTTGTTATATCGAGGCTGAAATTTCACAGAAGTAATGAAACTGATTTTACTTTGAGTGGGCATTATTTCTGGTAGAGAACTGAAACAGATGTCTCAAATATATTTATTTCTTATATGAAACTGACAGTGGTGGGTGTGCCCAAATTGTAGACTGTGAAGGGAAGATAGGGTTCTATAAAGCTACGGCAGCATTATAGGCTCTGGGTTCTATCACCTGATTGGGATTGAGACACAAATTCTCCCTCAGGTAAATTGTGTGATGCTACACAGTTACCCTGATAATTTTTTGAAAGAATTTTCTTTTATATTAATCTTACGTTAAAATGTCTATATTGGGAATTTGAATTGTTTTATTTGTAAAAGGTATAAATATGATTAAATACTTCATTTACTCATGGGGAAGGTAAAATACAGAATGATATAGAACAATTTCTGGGTTTTTGTCAACTTCAAGTAAAGATTTGATATTCTTTTTTTAAGATTTTATTTATTTTTTTGACAGAGAGAGATCACAAGTAGGCAGAGAGGCAGGCCAACAGAGAGAGGGGGAATCAGGCTCCTCGCTGAGCAGAAAGCTGGATGTGGGGCTTGATTCCAGTACCCCAGGATCATGACCTGAGCCAAAGGCAGAGGCTTTAACCCACTGAGCCACCCAGGTGCCCCAAGATTTGATATTCTATCACCACAATTGAAAAACAAACAAACAGGATGTCTGGGTGGCTCACTTGGTTAAGTGTCTGCCTTCAGCTCAGGTCATGATCTCAGGGTCCTGGGATTGAGTCCCACATTGGCTCCTTGCTCTGTGGGGAGTCTGCTTCTCTCTTTCCCTCTGCCTCCACCCCTGCTTGTGCTCTCTCTCTCACAAATAAATACATCTAAAAAAAATAAAAATAAAAAACAAAAAACAAGGTGACAGGATAAAAATTAAAAATATGTATTTAAATTTATTTTAAATTTAAACTAAAATGTATATATTTATATATTTTAGTAAACTCTATACTCAACATGGGGTTCAAACTCACAATCACAAAATAAAGGGTCACATGACTTTCACTGAGCCATCCAGGTGCCCCAACCACCACTATTAATAATTCCCCAATTTAAATATGCACTATTTTATTTACATTAAACACAAACAATTGAATACAGAAAATAAGAATAAGAATGAATGGAGTGGCCTGTTATCTTGTGTGGTACAGACACTATTCCATTGTCTGTCTGGTGTGCCAGGAAGACTGTTCAGTGTGGCTTGATCACAGTGACTCCCACTAACCAAAGTACAACAGAGATTTGCTTCATTTGATTTCAAAAATTGACTCAGAAATCAGGTAGGTCTCATTTTTACTGGGCTGTTTTAAAATATTGCGTGGAGGTCAGCTTTCATCTGCCTAGTGGGAGTGGAAAATGAGAAAAAGTTTGTATTTTTTAATGCAACATGTAGCAGGGTTTTTTTTTTTTTTTTGAGTATTTATATTATGCATCAGATATATTTTCAGTGCTTTCTACTGCTTTGGAACCCAGAACCTGGGACTGCTAATAAGCTGAATATTATGATTAGTCTTTGTAATCATTAGAGGAGTATATAATGTTTTGAAAGTCAGAATTTATTACTGAAATACCCTGTATCATATCCACTCCTAAACTATTCCTAGAGAGAAGAGCGAATATTTGTTTATTATTTATTTTTGTTGGTAAGGAATTTAAAAATTTAACATTTAACATGTCCGTAGTTGGGAAGTTGGGAAGGTTTGATCTCTTGAAGAGAAAAATATAAAAGAGGTTATTACTGATTTTTTTCAAAATAGACAGATATATTTTATTTCCATTGTTTTTTCTTATTTATTTTGAACCATTTTAAAATTCTACTGTAAATACACACACACACACACACACACACACACACACACACAATACTTTAGCCTAAATAGAGGGACTGTGAGCTCCTTCAGTGTAACCAACTTATTTTTTTTCTTTTGTCCTCAGCATTTAACACAGATATAGGTTTTGAGGTTTTGAGTAGCCAGATTTGGTATTGTATAGGGAGTTGTATTATAGTCAGAGACAAACTCAACATTATTCAGTTTTGCTCTCTACATCTCAGTTTTGATGAAAACTGGTTACTCTAGACCAAAAAGTAGATTATGCTTGTAAAAGCAACTAAAGCTTGTCTTGTAAATGACAAAGATCTTGTAAATATGAATTCTTCTACCTGAATTTTAGAACAAATAGCAGGACATTTAAGTAGATAAAGTTGGAGAAGTGCATACTAGATAGTACTAAGATTTTCCATAAAGATCTGCTTAACCAGAGTAAAAATAATAAATATATCATATATAAATATAATATATATTAGTCTGGGACTACAGAAATTGAGAAATACAAATCTTATATAGATACTAAAACTGGCTAACTGAAATAATTCATCTTATATCATAAAACACAAATCATAACTGCCATCTCTTACCTAGATTTTGCATGATAATCACCATAGATATAGATATTAACTCTTTAAATTAACAATATATGTACTTATTCATCTGTATCTTGTAATGTTCTAAGCACTTTCAGTATGTTACATAATTTAATCCTGAACATATTTGAGATCTAACATTATTATCCTATTTTTATGTAAAGTTGACAAAGGGACTGTGGGTACAGGATACTCTGGACCCATAGTCACAATCCCGCCCCAAAATGTGGGCTCCTAAATTGATGTCCCTAGAATATCTAAGAGGTTGGTCATTGGTGAGGACCCTGATTTACTCCTGTGGATACATGGAACACGATGCACAACCACAGAGCATCACACCCTGGCTTGTACAGAAAGTGAGGGTTCACATTTTTGGTATAAATATTCCCTAAGTTATGTTTCAGTTACTTTCTAAATACTTCTCATACAGAATATATACCTAAGAGTTTTTAAGATCCAATTGGATCTTTAAACCTGAAAAGTTGATTCAATTTTGATTTCCATAATAAAAAATTCTATAAATAGGAGATTTTATTTTTTCCATAATTCACTTTTTGTGTTTTTCTATGGCAGTTATTCCAAAAATTTCCATACTAATTGATAAACAACTAATCATCATCAGGAAATCTCATGATCTTGAACTCTGGCAACCTTACTGTAAGTTACCAATATTAACTTCACAGACAATATTATAGTAATTTCAGGTATACAACATTGTGATTTAACAAATTATATGTTATGCTATGTTTACAAGTGTAGGTTACAGCTGTCACCATACAGACTATTATGATACCTTTGACTATAATCCTTAATGCTGTGTTTTTTATTCCTGTGACTTATTCACTCCATAACTGGAAGATTGTATGTCCCGTTCCCTCTTGACCATCGTGTCCATCACCCCACACTTCTCTCTTCTGGTAACCATCAGTTTCTTCTCTATATTTCTAGGACTCATACTGTTTTTTCCTTATTAATTTATATTTTTAGATTCCACATATGAGTGAAATTATGTAATATTTGTCTTTCTCAGTTTGACTTATTTCACTTATAATACACTTGTGGGTCCAACTGTGTTGTAAAAAGGGGAAGAATCTCAATCCACTATGATAATGGTATAATATTATATATATATATATAATATAATATATAATGGTATAATATAATATATAATATAATATATAATAATATTTACACACCATTCCTTCCTTATCCACTGATGTTGTTTCCATATCTTGTCTATTGTAAATAACATTGCAATAAACATATGGGTGTATATAAAAATATACAATAAAAATACACAATGAAATATTATTCAGGCCATAAGAATGAAATCTTGCCATTTGCAATGACATGGATGGAGCTAGAGAGTATTATGTTAAGTGAAATAAATCAGAGAAAGAGAAATATAGTGTGATTTCAGTCATATGTGGAATTTAAGGAACAAAGCAAATGAGTAAAGGGGGAAAAAAGAAGAGAGAGAGAGAGACAAACCAAGAAACAGGCTCTTAACTATAGAGAACAAACTGGTGGTTATGAGAATGCAGGTGGCTGACGGGATGGGTTAAACAGATTATAGGGATGAAGAGTGCATATATGATGAGTACCAGCTGTTATACGAAAATGTTGAATCACTGTATTCTACACTTGAAATTAATATTACACCATATGTTAAATAATTTGAATTTAAATACAACTTAAAAAAGGAATATCATCTGGAGATTTGAAAAAAAATAAAAGTAAGGGTGCATATACTCTTTTGCTTTCCTTGGGGGAAAATGTATACCCAGAGGTGGAATGACTAAGTATTGATATCTTTGAACCATAGTTGTGAATTCTTAGATTTCTAATAAATTTGGTCAATTATAGGTAATTTATAATCTAAAAATTTACAGGTCCTTGGAACTTTCCCTTATTGGCACCCAGGTTGCTATGTGTAAACATGCACACGTGCTCACGTGCATATGTGCATACACACACACACACACACACACACAGTTATTTTGGGTGGTCATATCCCATGAGTGATCTGTCAACTCCATAGTTCTTCTAGGTGATCCAATGGAGAATACAACTTGGGTGGCCAACTATACTGGACAATCAGATTTTGACCTAGTGGGACTCTTCATTCAATCCAAGTACCCAGATCTCCTTTGTGTGGTGATTTTTGTAGTTTTCCTGATGGCCTTGTCTGGAAACACCATCCTGATCCTTCTGATACACTGTGATGTTCACCTTCATAACCCCATGTACTTTTTTATCACCCAATTGTCTCTCATGGATGTGATGTACATTTCTGTCACTGTGCCCAAGATGCTCATGGACCAGGTCACAGGAGTGAATAAGATCTCAGCCCCTGAATGTGGGTTGCAGATGTTTCTCTATCTGACACTAGGAGGTTCAGAATTTTTCCTTCTAGCTGCCATGGCCTATGACCGCTATGTGGCCATCTGCCATCCACTCCGTTATCCTATCCTCATGAACTATAGGGTGTGTCTCCTCTTGGTGTCTTCTTCCTGGTTTCTAGGATCTGTGGATGGATTTATGCTCACACCCGTCAGCATGACCTTCCTCTTCTGTAGATCCCGGGAGATCCATCATTTCTTCTGTGAGGTCCCTGCTGTAATGAAGCTTTCCTGCTCAGACACTTCCCTCTATGAGACCCTCATGTACCTGTGCTGTGTTCTCATGCTCCTCATCCCTGTGACAATCATTTCAAGCTCCTATTCTTTCATCCTCTTCACCATCCACAGGATGAACTCAGCAGAGGGATGGAAGAAGGCCTTTGCCACTTGTTCTTCCCACATGATGGTAGTCATCCTCTTCTATGGTGCTGCTGTCTATACCTACATGCTTCCCACCTCCTATCACACCCCAAAGAAGGACATGATTGTATCTGTCTTTTACACTATACTCACTCCTGTTCTAAATCCTTTAATTTATAGTCTTAGGAATAAGGATGTAACAAGGGCCCTAAAAATATTGTTGAATGTGGGATCTGTCCTACAGGAAACTATGAAGTAGGGAATATTTGTACTAATGTGTTTTTCCCCCTTCACTCTACAAATCAAAACTTTAGGACTTTTGGCAATATTTTTCTTCAGATTCTTATAACATAATGTGTCATCATCTCTTTGTCACTTTTGAAAGCATTATGTCCCTGTACTGGAAAGTTCTTCCTTTTTACACTTCTGCATTCAAAGTGCTTGTACAATTGTATTGTATTCATGTTGTATTTTTCTCAATATTCATATTATTAAGAAGTAAGTGATAAAATATTTAGAAACAAAGATCATAAGGTGTACAACTGATGAAAGAGAGATGGAGAGAGAGGTGATAAACCAAATGGAGTATAAACTTATAGGAGAATCTAGGCAAAAGGTGATAGGAGTGTTAATTGTACTATTATTATTCATACTAACCTTCCATAAATTTGAACTTACTTAAGAATAAAACATAAAGGATCAGAATTTTGATTATTTTAAAATTTGTCCTTGCAGCATGGTGGCAGTGTGACAAAGCTTGGAAATCATGCGCTAGTTACCATGGCTGATCAATACTTCCACAATTCAGTTACTGGTCTGGTTTTAAAAAAAAAATGTATTGTGTTATGTAAGTAACCATAAAATTCATCATTAGTTTTTGATGAAGTATTCCAAGATTCATTGTTTATGGCCTGTGTTTAACTAGGGCAATATTGTTCTTAGGTTCTAAACCTGAAGATATCCTGTGGCCATTACTTCTCCAAAATCATTAGTACATTGTGGTAGAAGGTATTATGGGAAAAATATTAACCTTAACAAGGAGGTCTTAGGGAAGCTTTCCAGCATAAGGTGGTATTAGAGCTCATATTTAAAGTATTTAGCTTAATATACAAACAAGAAGAGGAAGATCATCAAATATTCAGTCCTTAATTTATTCAAAAAAGATCTTATACTACAATAAAAAATAACAAATAGTTGAGTCAAGATGGCAGGGAATAGGAGGAGGCACCATTTCAACCTGTACCCTAAAGTGAGCTGATCACCTACCAAAGAACTTTGATCACCCAAGAAATCAGCCTGAGGTCAGAATTATACATGTCTGGATCTCTACAGGAGCAGAAGATGCCAGTGGGCAGGTAAAGCAGAGTGGGAACATTGGCTGATATTGGAAGATAAACAAAAGGGGGAGGGAGCCACCAGAGGCAACCGATTGGAAAGTAATACCCCAATACGAGAGTGTCCTGCATCTTGGGACCAGAAATAGCTTGGAGTCTAGTAGAAAGCACTCAAAAAAAAAAAAAAAAAAAAAAAAGAGCAAAGCATCGCAGGCAAAATTGTGGGAATTGGGGCAGTTAGGGAGAGGGGCTTAAGTCCCCGGGCTCAGGACAGCCTCCCCTGGCGCTGAGCCAGAGAGAGTGTGGCAGAGAAAGCAAGTCTCGGTCCCTGCGCCGCTGGTGTGCCTGAGCCACCAGCGCACCCGAGAACGTGTGGGGTCAGGCTCCTGTAAGGGGCTGGGTGCCTCCCCAGATGGCATCCCTGAAATGCGCGCGTCCCAGACCCTCCCCTGGGAGAGGAGCTCACAGGTGCTAGCTGGGGGCTCTGGCACCCAGAAGCACCAAGCATTCCCAGTGCAGGCCAGCGGGAAAATCTCAGTGTGTAATCGCTGCTTGGAACCTCTCTGGTGTTCTGGGGCTGCCCAGACAGCCGCCACTGCCGTGGTAATTGGGTACAAGGAGGAGATCCTGCATCCCCAGGGACCGTGAGTCAGAACCTACTCTACCAGCAGCTCTGCAGAGCATTCTGAGGCTTCTCTCTGAGAGGGAGGTCTGGGTGCAGTTTGCTCTCCTCTAAACTTCCAAAAAGGATCAAAAGCTGTGAAGGCGAGAGAAAACAGATGAACAAACATAAAAACCTCTGGAGAACAAGCCTAAAAAAAAAAAAAGGTTTCCTAAGAGCCAGCCCCATTGAGGGGGGCGGGAGGACCTAACTCAGGGAACATCGTTGACAGAAAACACACGTGGCAGACCCCTCCCCAAGAAAACCAACCAGGAAGGAAGAAAAAAAAAAAGAAGATGACAAGAGAACAACCACCACTACTTCATAAATACAACTTTTATTTTTAACTCCTTTTTTTTTACACATATAGATAATTTTTTAACCTATTTACCATCACAGTGAGATGTCCAGTACATCAAATTCCTTAATAACCTTCTAACCTGAACTTTTTGATACATACACCGGTGTTTTCTTTTGCTTTTCTATTTTTAAAAATGTAAAAATTTTTTTTTTAAATTTTACTTTTTTTTTAAAATTTACTTTATTTTAGTCTAGTTTATTCTTTTTTAATTTTTATTTTCTACTATACATATAGAGTTAAACTTCAAGGTAATCCCCTTTCCCCAGTCAATGTTACCCCTATAGGTAAACCAATTTTTAATCCCCCTGTATCTTAGGAAAACTGAGTCCCTTAACAAAGACACCAAGATACATCCAGGTAGAATCAAAATAACCTTCCTCGCCCACACTGAGAATTTATAAGCACTTTCCCATCTTTTCCTTCCACCAGTGTTTCTGTGTATTTGTGTTTGTCCTGATAGTATATAAATCTTATACTTGGGGTTCTTTTTGACGAGGTTCTTCCTTTTTTTGCTTATATATATATATTTTTCTCTTGTCATATCCTTTTTTTTTGTTTGTTTATATACTTTTATCAGTCTTTTGGTTTGACTGTTTTTGTTTGTATACTTCATGAATCTTAACTCAGAGCCCATTTGGGCTGAGCCTTCTCTTTTATCTTCCCTTTTCTCCTGTCTCAGTCTCTCTCTCTCTTTTCTATTTTTCCTCTATTTCTTTTTCTTTTCTTTTTTCTCTCATTTGGGTGGGAAATTCTGATTGCACAGAAGCGTTCCAGGGTGCACCTTGACTGCACCACAATCAATATATCCATGTGCATCTGTTCAGTCATCTCTTACCAAAATGACTAGGAGGAGGAATGCCCAACAGAAGAAAATACAGAGGATGGACCTTCTGCAACAGAGCTAATGGCTATCGACATAGACAATATGTCAGAAAGGGAAATAAGGCTAACAATTCTCCAGGCAATAGCTAGGTTGGAGAAAGCCATGGATGACCAAACAGAATTGATTAGGGCAGAACTGAAAGCCACCAGGGATGATGTTCAAAATGCTCCAAATGTGTTCCAATCAAATCTAAATTCTATAAAAGCTAGGGTAACTGAGACAGAAGATAGAATTAGTTATCTGGAGGACAAACAGATAGAGAGAAAGGATCAGGAGGAACCCTGGAACAAACAGCTAAGAAGCCATCAAAACAGAATCAGGGAAATAAATGATGCCATGAAATGTTCCAACGTCAGAATTATTGGAATCCCTGAAGGGGAGGAAAAGGAAGAAGTGTAGAAGATATAGTGGAAGAAGTTGTCTATGAAAATTTTCCCAATCTCACAAATGGAAACAGTGTTCATGTACTAGGAGCAGAAATTTTTCCCCCCAAGATTTTAGATTATCGAACGTCCTCACGATACCTGATAGTTAAAATGAAGAATTACAATTCTAGACAGACCCTCTTAAAAGCAGCTAGGACAAAGAAGCTCCTTACATACAGAGGAAGGAGCATTAAAATAATTTCAGACCTGACCCCAGAGACCTGCCAAGCGTGGAAGGACTGGCAAAATATATTCAGAGTTCTAAATGAGAAGAACATGCAACCAAGAATACTTTATCCAGCAACACTGAAATTCAAAATGGATGGAGATATAAAGAGTTTCCAAGACTGGAAATGCTTAAAAGACCATGCAACCACGAAGCCAAAAATGCAGGAAATATTAAGGGGGGTCCTATAAAAGAGAAAAAATCTTAAAAATATCATTGAACAGAAACATAGAGACAATCTACAGACAGAAAGACTTCAAAGGTAACACGATGTCAATAAAAACGCGATCTCTCAATAATCACTCTCAATGTGAATGGCCTAAATGCGCCCATAAAATGACACAGGGTTGCAGATTAGATAAAATGACAGGACCATCCATATGTTGTCTACAAGAGACCCATTTTGAACATAAATTAGCACCCAGACTGAAAGTGAAGGGAAGGAGAAGCATCATTCATGCCAATGGACCTCAAAAGAAGGCCGGAGTAGCGATTCTCATATCAGATAAATTAGATTTTAAACTAAAGACTGCAGTCAGAGATACAGAAGGACAGGACATAATTCTTATTTTTTTAATTTATTTATTTATTTTTTCAGTGTAACAGTATTCATTGTTTTTGCACAACACCCAGTGCTCCATGCAATACGTGCCCTCCCTATTACCCACCCCCTGGTTCCCCCAACCTCCCAGCCCCGCCCCTTCATAACCCTCAGGTTGTTTTTCAGAGTCCATAGACTCTTATGGCTCATCTCCCCTTCCAATTTCCCTCAACTTCCTTCTCCTTTCCGTCTCCCAATGTCCTCCATGTCATTTGTTATGCTCCACACTTAAGTGAAATCATATGATACTTGACTCTCTCTGCTTGACTTATTTCACTCAGCATAATCATTTCCACTCTCGTCAATGTTGCTACAAAAGTTGGGTATTCATCCTTTCTTTTTTTTTTTTTTTTGTTTAAAAAAACATATAATGGATTTTTATCCCCAGGGGTACAGGTCTGTGCATCACCAGGTTTACACATTTCACAGCACTCACGATAGCACATACCCTCCCCAATGTCCATAACCCCCTCCCCCTCTCCCAACCACACCACCCCCCAGCAACCCCATTTGTTTTGTGAGATTAAGAGTCATTTATGGTTTGTCTCCCTCCCAATTCCATCCTGTTTCCTTTATTCTTCTCCTACCCCCCTAACCCCCCATGTTGCATCTCCATGTCCTCATATCAGGGATATCATATGATAGTTGTCTTTATCCAAATAACTTATTTCACTAAGCATGATACCCTCTAGTTCCATGCACGTCGTTGCAAATGGCAAGATTTCATTTCTTTTGATCACTGCATTGTATTCCATTGTGTATATATACCACATATGCTTTATCCATTCATCTGTTGATGGAAATCTAGGTTCTTTCCATAGTTTGGCTATTGTAGACATTGCTGCTATAAACATTCGGATACACGTGCCACTTTGGATCACTATGTTTGGATCTTTAGAGTAAATACCCTGTGACAGTACATAATTCTTAAAGGGAGTATCCACCAAGATGATCTAACAATTGTAAATATCTGCGCCCCTATATGAAAGCATCCAATTACATAAGAAAATTATTAATCAAGATAAAGAGTCATATTGATATGAATACAATAATAGTAGGAGATCTTCATATGCCTCTCTCAGTAACAGACAGATCATCGAAGCAGAAAATCAATAAAGAAATAAGAGCATTGAATGACACATTGGACCAGATGGACGTCATAGATATATACAGAACATTCCACCCTAAATCAACAGAATACTCATTTCTCTAAGTGTACGTGTAACCTTCTCCAGAATAGACCACATACTGGGTTACAATGCAGGACTCAATTGATACCAAAAGACTGACATTATTCCCTGCATATTCTCAGATCACAATGCTTTGAAACTGGAACTCAATCACAAGGAAAAGTTCAGAAGAAACTCAAACACATGAAGGCTAAAGACCACCTTGCTTAAGAATGCTTGGATCAACCAGGAGATCAAAGAAGAACTTAAACAATTCAGGGAAACCAATGAGAATGAAGACACTTCAGTCCAAAACCTATGGGATAAAGCAAAGGGTTCTAAGGGGGAAATACATAGCCATCCAAGCCTCCCTCAAAAACATTGAAAAATCCAGAATACACCAGCTGTCTCTACACCTTAAAGAACTGGAGAATCAACAACAAATCAAACCAACTCCACATACAAGAAGGGAACTAATCAAGATTAGAGCAGAGATCAATGAGGTAGAAACGAGAGATACAGTAGAACGTATCAAAGAAACGAGAAGGTGGTTTTTTGAAAGAATCAATAAGATCGATAAACCATTGGCCACACTAATCCAAAAGAAAAGAGAGAAAGCCCAAATTAATAAAATTATGAATGAAAAGGGAGAGATCATAACGAACACCAAGGAAATAGAAACAATCATCAGAAATTATTACCAACAGTTATATGCCAATAAGCTAAGCAACCTAGATGAAATGGATGCATTCCTGGAAAACTACAAACTCCCCATATTGAACCAGGAAGAAACGGAAAACCTCAATAGACCGATATCTAGTAACAAGATTGAAGCAGTGATCAAAAACCTCAGAAAAAACAAGAGCCGAGGACCGGACGGATTCCCTGGGGAATTCTACCAAACGTTCAAAGAAGAAATAACACCTATTCTCCTGAAGCTGTTCCAAAAAATTGAAGCAGAAGGGAAACTTCCAGACGCTTTTTATGAAGCCAGCATTACCCTGATCCCCAAACCAGGCAAAGACCCTATCAAAAAGGAGAATTTAAGACCAATATCACTGATGACTATGGATGCAAAGATTCTCAACAAGATCCTAGCAAACAGGATCCAGCAGCACATTAAAATGATTATCCACCATGACCAGGTGGGATTCATCCCTGGGTTGCAAGTTTGGTTCAACATTCGCAAATCAATCAATGTGATAGAACAAATCAATAAGAGAAGAGAGAAGAACACCATGGTCCTCTCAAATGATGCAGAAAAAGCATTTGACAAAATCCAGCATCCGTTCCTGATTCAAACGCTTCAAGTATAGGGATAGAGGGAACATTCCTGAACTTCATAAAATCTATCTATGAAAGACCCACAGCAAATATCATCCTCAATGGGAAAAAGCTTGCAGCCTTCCCGTTGAGATCGGGAACACGACAAGGAAGCCCACTCTCACCACTCTTGTTCAACATAGTATTAGAAGTCCTAGCAATGGCAATCAGACAACAAAGAGGAATTAAAGGTATCCAAATTGGCAAGGAAGAAGTCAAACTCTCTCTCTTCGCAGATGACATGATTCTTTATATGGAAAACCCCACAGACTCCACCCCCAAACTACTAGAACTCATACAGCAATTCAGTAATTGGCAGATACAAATGCAATGTACAGAAATCAGTGGCTTTCTTATACACTAACAATGAAAATACAGAAAGGGAAATTAGAGAATCGATTCCATTTACTATAGCACCAAGAACCATAAGATACCGGGGAATAAACCTAACCAAAGAGGTAAAGGACCTGTACTCGAGGAACTACAGAACACTCATGAAAGAAATTGAAGAAGACACAAAAAGATGGAAGACCGTTCCATGCTCTTGAATCGGAAGAAAAACATTGTTAAAATGTCTATACTGCCTAAAGCAATCTATACTTTTAATGCCATTCCGATTAAAATTCCACCGGTGTTTTTCACAGAGCTGGAGCAAATAATCCTAAAATTTGTATGGAATCAGAAGAGACCCCAAATTGCTAAGAAAATGTTGAAAAACAAAGCAAAACTGGCGGCATCACCTTACCCGATTTCAAGCTTTATTACAAAGCTGTGATCACCAAGACAGCGTGGTACTGGCATAAAAACAGACACATTGAGAGGAGGAGTCAAGATGGGGGAGAAGTAGCAGCCTGAGACTACATCAGGTAGCAGGAGATCAGCTCCATAGCTTATCTAAACATTGCAAACCCCTACAAATCCAATGGGAGAGTGAAGAGAAGAAGAACAGCAACTCTAGAAACAGAAAATCAACCACTTTCTGAAAGGTAGGACTGGCGGAGAAGTGAATCTAAAACGACGGGAAGATAGACTGCGGGGGGAGGGGCCAGCTCCCTGCAAGCGGTGGAGCAACGGAGCACAAAATCAGGACTTTTAAAAGTTGTTCCACTGAGGGACATTGCTCCAGAGGCTAAACCAGGGTAAAGCCCACGTGGGGTTTGCGTGGCCCCAGGCCCCGCAGGGTCACAGAAGGATCGGGGGTGTCAGAGTGTCGGAGAGCTCACAGGTATTAGAACGGAGAAGCCGGCTGCAGAGACAGAGCCGAGGACTGAAATCTTAGCTCGGGGTTACATTGAACTGGTCGCGGGCTGGGTGAGCTCGGAGCGTGGAAAGAGGCTGGGGCGGGAGTGATTGGGTGCTGTCCTCTGGGGGCGCACTGAGGAGTGGGGCCCCAGGCTCTCGGCTCCTCCGGGCCGGAGACTGCGAGGCCGCCATTTTCATTCCCGTCCTCCGGAACTCTACGGAAAGCATGCAGGGAACAGAAGCTCCCAAAAGCGAACCCGAGCAGATTACTTAGTCCGGCCGCCGGTAAGGGCGGGGCAATCCCGCCTCGGGCAAAGACACTTGAGAGTCACTACAACAGGCCCCTCCCCCAGAAGATCAACAAAATATCCAGCCAGGACGAAGTTCATCTATCAAGGAAAAAGCAGGTTCAATTCCTAAGACAGCAGAGCAATTCCAGAGGAGGAGAAAGCAAAGCACGGAACTCATGGCTTTCTCCCCATGATTCTTTAGTCTTGCGGCTACTTCAATTTTTTTTTCTTTTTTCTTCTTCTGCTAAATTTTTAAAAATTTTACCCTTTTCTTTTTTAACGTTTTTTGACTAGTTCATCTAAATATATATATTTTTTTCTTTCTGTTTTATATTTTTTTATTTGTTTTATTTTTTAATTTTTTTTCTTTTTTTTCCTTTTTTTTTCTTTTTTTTCCTATTTTTTTTTTCAAAACCTGTTTTTATCCCCTTTCTCCCCCTGACAATTAGGAGTCTCTTCTGATTTGTTTACAGAGCATTTTTCTGGGGTCTTTGCCACCCTTTTAGTAGTTTATTTGCTCCTTCATATCCTCTTATCTGGACAAAATGACAAGGCGGAAAAAATCACCACAAACAAAAGAACAAGAGACAGTACCAAAGGCTAGGGACCTAATCAACACAGACATTGGTAATATGTCAGATCAAGAGTTCAGAATGACGATTCTGAACATTCTAGCCGGGCTCGAAAAAGGCATGGAAGATATTAGAGAAACCCTCTCTGGAGATATAAAAGCCCTTTCTGGAGAAATTAAAGAACTAAAATCTAACCAAGTTGAAATCAAAAAAGCTATTAATGAGGTGCAATCAAAAATGGAGGCTCTCACTGCTAGGATAAATGAGGCAGAAGAAAGAATTAGTGATACAGAAGACCAAATGACAGAGAATAAAGAAGCAGAGCAAAAGAAGGACAAACAGGTACTGGACCACGAGGGGAGATTTCGAGAGATAAGTGACACCATAAGACAAAACAACATTAGAATAATTGGGATTCCAGAAGAAGAAGAAAGAGAGAGGGGAGCAGAAGGTCTATTGGAGAGAATCATTGGAGTGAATTTCCCTAATATGGCAAAGGGAACAAGCATCAAAATCCAGGAGATGCAGAGAACCCCCCTCAAAGTCAACAAGAATAGGTCCACACCCCGTCACCTAATAGTAAAATTTACAAGTCTTAGTGACAAAGAGAAAAATCCTGAAAGCAGCCCGGGAAAAGAAGTCTATAACATACAATGGTAAAAATATTAGATTGGCGGCAGACTTATCCACAGAGACCAGGCAGGCCAGAAAGAGCTGGCATGATATATTCAGAGCACTCAACGAGAAAAACATGCAGCCAAGAATACTCTATCCAGCTAGGCTATCATTGAAAATAGAAGGAGAGATAAAAAGATTCCAGGACAAACAAAAGCTGAAAGAATTTGCAAACACCAAACCAGCTCTACAGGAAATATTGAAAGGGGTCCTCTAAGCAAAGAGAGAGCCTAAAAGTAGTAGATCAGAAAGGTACAGAGACAATATACAGTAACAGTCACCTTACAGGCTAATAATGGCACTAAATTCATATCTCTCAATAGTTACCCTGAATTTTAATGGGCTAAATGCCCCAATCAAAAGACACAGGGTATAAGAATGGATAAAAAAAAAAAAAAAACATCAGTATGTTGCCTACAAGAAACTCATTTTAGATGTGAAGACACCTCCAGATTTAAAGTGAGGGGGTGGAAAACAATTTACCATGCTAATGGGCATCAGAAGAAAGCTGGGGTGGCAATCCTTATTTCAGATCAATTAGATTTTAAGCCAAAGACTATAATAAGAGATGAGGAAGGACACTATATCCTACTCAAAGGGTCTGTCCAACAAGAAGATCTAACAATTTTAAATATCTATGCCCCTAACGTGGGAGCAGCCAACTATATCAACCAATTAATAACAAAATCAAAGAAACACATCAATAATAATACAATAATAGTAGGGGACTTGAACACTCCCCTCACTGAAATGGACAGATCATCCAAGCAAAAGATCAACAAGGAAATAAAGGCCTTAAATGACACACTGGACCAGATGGACATCACAGATATATTCAGAACATTTCATCCCAAAGCAACAGAACACACATTCTTCTCTAGTGCACATGGAACCTTCTCCAGAATAGATCACATCCTGGGTCACAAATCAGGTCTCAACCGGTATCAAAAGATTGGGATTATTCCCTGCATATTTTCAGACCACAATGCTCTGAAGCTAGAACTCAATCACAAGAGGAAAGCTGGAAAGAACCCAAATACATGGAGACTAAAGAGCATCCTTCTAAAGAATGAATGGGTTAACCAGGAAATTAAAGAAGAACTGAAAAAATTCATGGAAACAAATGATAATGAAAACACAATAGTTCAAAATCTGTGGGACACAGCAAAGGCAGTCCTGAGAGGAAAATATATAGCGGTACAAGCCTTTCTCAAGAAACAAGAAAGGTCTCAAGTACACAACCTAACCCTACACGTAAAGGAGCTGGAGAAAGAACAAGAAAGAAATCCTAAACCCAGCAGGAGAAGAGAAATCATAAAGATCAGAGCAGAAATTAATGAAATAGAAACAATAAAAAAAAAAAACAATAGAAAAAATCAATGAAACTAGGAGCTGGTTCTTTGAAAGAATCAATAAGATTGATAAACCCCTGGCCAGACTCATCAAAAAGAAAAGAGAAAGGACCCAAATCAATAAAATCATGAATGAAAGAGGAGAGGTCACAACTAACACCAAAGAAATACAGACAATTAGAAGAACATACTATGAGCAACTCTACACCAACAAATTTGACAATCTGGAAGAAATGGATGCATTCCTAGAGACATATAAACTACCACAACTGAACCAGGAAGAAATCACAAACCTGAACAGGCCCATAACCAGTAAGGAGATTGAAACAGTCATCAAAAATCTCCAAACAAACAAAAGCCCCGGGCCAGACGTCTTCCCAGGGGAATTCTACCAAACATTTAAAGAAGAACTAATTCCTATTCTCCTGAAACTGTTCCAAAAAATAGAAACGGAAGGAAAACTTCCAAACTCATTTTATGAGGCCAGCATCACCTTGATCCCCAAACCAGACAAGGATCCCACCAAAAAAGAGAACTACAGACCAATATCCTTGATGAACACAGACGCAAAAATTCTCGCCAAAATACTAGCCAATAGGATTCAACAGTACATTAAAAGGATTATTCACCACGATCAAGTGGGATTTATTCCAGGGCTGCAGGGTTGGTTCAACATCCGCAAATCAATCAATGTGATAGAACACATTAATAAAAGAAAGAACAAGAACCATATGATACTCTCAATAGATGCTGAAAAAGCATTTGACAAAGTACAGCATCCCTTCCTGATCAAAACTCTTCAAAGTGTAGGGATAGAGGGCACATACTTCAATATTATCAAAGCCATCTATGAAAAGCCCACCGCAAATATCATTCTCAATGGAGAAAAACTGAAAGCTTTTCCGCTAAGGTCAGGAACACGGCAGGGATGTCCATTATCACCACTGCTATTCAACATAGTACTAGAAGTCCTAGCCTCAGCAATCAGACAACAAAAAGAAATTAAAGGCATCCAAATTGGTAAAGAAGAAGTCAAACTATCACTCTTCGCAGATGATATGATACTATATGTGGAAAGACTCCACTCCAAAACTGCTAGAACTTGTACAGGAATTCAGTAAAGTGTCAGGATATAAAATCAATGCACAGAAATCAGTTGCATTTCTGTACACCAATAACAAGACTGAAGAAAGAGAAATTAAGGAGTCAATCCCATTTACAATTGTACCCAAAAGTATAAGAAACCTAGGAATTAACCTAACCAAAGAGACTAAGAATCTATACGTAGAAAATTATAAAGTACTCATGAAAGAAATTGAGGAAGACACAAAAAAAAAAAAAAATGGAAAAATGTTCCATGCTCCTGGATTGGAAGAATAAATATTGTGAAAATGTCTATGCTACCTAAAGCAATCTACATATTTAATGCAATCCCTATCAAAATACCATCCAGGGCGCCTGGGTGGCTCAGTGGGTTAAGCTGCTGCCTTCGGCTCAGGTCATGATCTCAGGGTCCTGGGATCGAGTCCCGCATCGGGCTCTCTGCTCAGCAAGGAGCCTGCTTCCCTCTCTCTGCCTGCCTCTCTATCTCCTTGTGATCTCTGTCTGTCAAATAAATAAATAAAATCTTTAAAAAAAAATACCATCCATTTTTTTCAAAGAAATGGAACAAATAATCCTAAAATTTATATGGAACCAGAAAAGACCTCGAATAGCCAAAAGAATATTGAAAAAGAAAGCCAAAGTTGGTGGCATCACAATTCCAGACGTCAAGCTCTATTACAAAGCTGTCATCATCAAGACAGCATGGTACTGGCACAAAAACAGACACATAGATCAGTGGAACAGAATAGAGAGCCCAGAAATCGACCCTCAACTCTATGGTCAACTAATCTTCGACAAAGCAGGAAAGAATGTCCAATGGAAAAGAGACAGCCTCTTCAATAAATGGTGCTGGGAAAATTGGACAGCCACATGCAGAAAAATGAAATTGGACCACTTCCTTACACCACACACGAAAATAGACTCCAAATGGATGAAGGACCTCAATGTGAGAAAGGAATCCATCAAAATCCTTGAGGAGAATGCAGGCAGCAACCTCTTCGACCTCAGCCATAGCAACATCTTCCTAGGAACAACGGCAAAGGCAAGGGAAGCAAGGGCAAAAATGAACTATTGGGATTTCATCAAGATCAAAAGCTTTTGCACAGCAAAGGAAACAGTTAACAAAACCAAAAGACAACTGACAGAATGGGAGAAGATATTTGCAAACGACACATCAGATAAAGGGCTAGTATCCAAAATCTATAAGGAACTTAGCAAACTCAACACCCAAAGAACAAACAATCCAATCAAGAAATGGGCAGAGGACATGAACAGACATTTCTGCAAAGAAGACATCCAGATGGCCAACAGACACATGAAAAAGTGCTCCACATCACTCGGCATCAGGGAAATAGAAATCAAAACCACAATGAGATATCACCTCACAGCAGTCAGAATGGCTAAAATGAACAAGTCAGGAAATGACAGATGCTGGCGAGGATGCGGAGAAAGGGGAACCCTCCTCCACTGTTGGTGGGACTGCAAGCTGGTGCAACCACTCTGGAAAACAGCATGGAGGTTCCTCAAAATGTTGAAAATAGAACTACCCTATGACCCAGCAATTGCACTACTGGGTATTTACCCTAAAGATACAAACATAGTGATCCGAAGGGGCACGTGTACCTGAATATTTATTGCGGCAATGTCTACAATAGCCAAACTATGGAAAGAACCTAGATGTCCATCAACAGATGAATGGATAAAGAAGAGGTGGTATATATACACAATGGAATACTATGCAGCCATCAAAAGAAATGAAATCATGCCATTTGCGACGACGTGGATGGAACTAGAGCGTATCATGCTTAGTGAAATAAGTCAATCAGAGAAAGACAACTATCATATGATCTCCCTGATATGAGGACATGGAGAAGCAACATGGGGGGGTAGGGAGATAGGAGAAGAATAAATGAAACCAGATGGGATTGGGAGGGAGACAAACCATAAATGACTCTTAATCTCACAAAACAAACTGGGGGTTGCTGGGGGGAGGTGGGATTGGGAGAGGGGGAGGGGGCTATGGACATTGGGGAGGGTAAGTGCTATCGTGAGTGCTGAGAAGTGTGTAAACCTGGCGATTCACAGACCTGTACCCCTGGGGATAAAAATACATTATATGTTTATTTAAAAAAAAATTTGGAAGGGGAGGTGAACCATAAGAGACTATGGACTCTGAAAAACAACCTGAGGGTTTTGAAGGGTCAGGGCAGGGATGTTGGGGGAACAGGTGGTGGGTAATGGGGAGGGCACATTTTGCATGGAGCACTGGGTGTTGTGCAAAAAGAATGAATACTGTTACGCTGAAAAAATAAATAAAATGGAAAAAGAAAAAAAAAAAAACAGACACATTGACCAGTGGAACAGAGTGGAGAGCCCAGATATGGACCCTCAACTCTATGGTCAAATAATCTTCGACAAAACAGGAAAAAATATATAATGGAAAAAGACAGTCTCTTCAATAAATCGTGCTGGGAAAACTCGACAGCGATATGTAGAAGAATGAAACTCGACCATTCTCTTACACCGTACACAAACATAAACTCGAAATGGATCAAAGACCTCAACATGAGACAGGAATCTATCAGAATCCTAGAGGAGATCATAGGCAGTAACCTCTTCAATAGCAGCCACAGCAACTTCTTTCAAGTTTTGTCTCCAATAGCCAAGGAAACAAAAGCAAAAATGAACTTTGGGACTTCATCAAGAACAAAAGCTTCTGCACAGCAAAGGAAACATTCAACAAAACAAAAAGGCAACCTACGGAATGGGAGAAGATATTCGCAAATCACAGTATAGACAAAAGGTTGATATCCAGGATCTATAAAGAACTCCTCAAACTCAACACACACAAAACAGAAAATCATATCAAAAAATGGGCAGAAGATATGAAAAGACACTTCTCCAAAGAAGACATACAACTGGCTATCAGACACATGAAAAAAATGTTCATCATCACTAGCCATCAGGCAGATTCAAATTAAATTCATATTGAGATACCACCTGACACCAGTTAGAATGGCCAAAATTAGCAAGACAGGAAACAACGTGTGTTGGAGAGGATGTGGAGAAAGGGGAACCCTCTTCCACTGTTGGTGGGAATGCAAGCTAGTGCAGCCACTTTGGAGAACAGTATGGATGTTCCTGAAGAAACTAAGAATAGAGCTTCCCTATGACCCTGCAATTGCACTGCTGGGTATTTACCCCAAGGATACAGATGTAGTGAAAAGAAGGGCCATCTGTACCCCAATGTTTATTGCAGCAATGGCCACGGTCGCCAAACTGTGGAAAGAACCAAGATGCCCTTCAACGGATGAATGGATAAGGAAGATGTGGTCCATATACACAATGGAGTATTATGCCTCCATCAGAAAGGACGAATTCCCAACTTTTGTAGCAACATGGACGGGACTGGAAGAGATTATGCTGAGCGAAATAAGTCAAGCAGAGAGAGTCAAGTATCATATGGTCTCACTTATTTGTGGAGCATAACAAAGAACATGGAGGACATGGGGAGATGGAGAGGAGAGGGAGTTGAGGGAAACTGGAAGGGGAGATGAACCATGAGAGACTATGGACTCTGAAAAACAACCAGAGTGTTTTGAAGGGGTGGTGGGATGGGAGGTTGAGAAACCAGGTGGTGGGTAATAGGGAGGGCTTGTACTGCATGGAGCACTGGGTGTGATGCCAAAACAATGAACACTGTTATGCTGTAAATAAACAAATTAAAAAAAAAAGAAAGAAACAAGAGCATTTAATGACACATTGGAATAGATGGCTCTCATAGATAGATACAGAACATTCCACTCTAAAACAACACAATACTCATTCTTCTCAAGCACACATGGAACTTCTTTAGAGTACACCACATACCGGGTCACAAATAAGGACTCAGCTGATACCAAAATAATGAGATTATTCCCTGCATATTCTTGGACCGCAGTGTTATGAAACTGGAAATCAACCACAGGAAAAAGTTTGGAAGGAATACAAACACTTAGAAGCTAAAGACCATCCTGCTCAAGAATGTTTGGATCAACCATTAATCAAAGAAGAACTTAAACGATTCATGGAAATCAGTGAGAATGAAGACACTTCAGTCCAAAACCTATGGGATGTGGCAAAGGTGGTCCTAAGGGAGAAATATATAACCATCCAAGCCTCACTCAAAAAAATTGAAAAAATCAGAATACCCCAGCTGTCTTTGCACCTTAAAGAAATGGGAAATGAACAACAAATTAAGCCAACCCCATGCAGAACAAGGGAAATAATCAAGATGAGAGCAGAGATAAATGAGACAGAAACTAGATCTACAGTAGAACACATCAATGACACTAGAAGCTTATCCTTTGAAGGAATCAATAAGATCAATAAACCACTGGCCAAGCTAATCCAAAAGAAAAGAGAGAGGACCCAAATTAATAAAATTATGAATGAAAGGCGAGAGAACATGACTAATACCAAGGACATATAATCAATCATAAGAAATTATGATCAACAGCTATATACCAGTAAGTTAAGGAACCTAGAAGGAATGGATGCATCCTGGAAACTTATAAACTTCCAAGATTGAAATGGAAGAAGTCGACAACGTGAATAGACCAATATCTAGTAACAAGATTGAAGCAGTGATCAAAAATCTCCCAAAAAACAAGAGCCCAGAACCTGACAGATTCCCTGGGGAATTCTACCAAACTTCCAAAGAAGATATAATACCACTCTCCTGAAGCTGTTTCAAATAATATATACAGAAGAAAAACTTCCAGACCCTTTCTATGAAGCCAGCATTATCCTGATCCCCAAACCAGGCAAAGAACCCACCAAAAAGGAGAATTTCAGACCAATGTCCCTGATGAATATGGATGTCAAGATTCTCAACAAGATCCTAGCTAATAGGATCCAACATTACATTAAAAAGATTATCCACCATGACCAGGTGGGATTTATCCCTGGGATGCAAGGATGGTTCAACGTTCACATATCAGTGAGTGTTATAGAGCAAATCAAAAAGAGAAGAAAGAACCACATGGTCCTCTCAACTGATGCAAAAAAAAAAAAATCTTGAATAATACAGCATCAATTTCTGTTTGAAATGCTTCAACGTATAGGGACATAAGGAACATTCCTCAACTTCATAAAATCTATCTATGAAAAACCCACAGCGAATATCATTTTCAATGGGGAAAAGCTGAGAGCCTTTCTACTAAGATCAGGAACATGACAAGGATGCCCACTCTTACCTCTGTTGTTCAACATAGTACTAGAAGTCCTAGCAACAGCAACCGGACAACAAAAGAAACAAAAGACATTCAAATTGTCAATGAAGAAGTCAAACTCCCTCTCTTCGCAGATGACATGATCCTTTATATGGAAAACCCAAAAAACTCCTCCTCAAACTACTAGAACTCATACAGCAATTCAGTAATGTGGCAGGATACAAAAATCGATGCACAGAAATCAGTTGCTTTCTTATACAGTAAAAATGAAAATATAGAAAGGGAGATTAGAGAATCGATCCCAATTACTAGCTATGGTTCTTACAAGAACCATAAGATACCTGGGAATAAACCTAACTAAAGAGGTAAAGGATCTGTACTCAAGGACTACATAACAACTATGAAAGAAATTGATGAAGACACGAAAAGATTGAAAAGCATTCCATGCTCATAGATTGGAAGAATAAACATTATTAAAATGTCTAGGCTTCCCAGAGAAATCTGTACTTTCAATGCCATCCAGATCAAAATTCCACCAACATTTTTAAAAGTGCCAGACAAACAATCCTAAAATTTGTATGCAACCAGAAAATACCCTGAATTGCTAAGGAAATGCTGAAAAAGAAAAACAAAATTGGGGGCATCAGGTTGCCTGATTTCAAGCTTTATTCAAGTTCTGATCACCAACAGAGCATGGTACTTGCAGGAAAACAGACACATAGACCAGTGGAACAGAGAGCCCAGATATGGACCCTTAACTCTATGGTCAAATAAAATTTGACAAAGCAGGAAAAAAAATATTCAATGGAAAAAACACTCTCTTTAATAAATGGTGCTAGAAAAATTGGACAGCTAAGTATAGAAGAATGAAAGTTGAGCATTCTCTTACACCATATACAAATATTTACCCAAAATGGATAAAAGACCTCAATGTGAAGCAGGAATCTATCAAAATACTAGAGGAGAACATAAGCAGTTACCTCTTCGACTTCGGCCACAGCAACATTTTTCAAGACATGTCTTCAAAGGCAAAGGAAACAAAAACAAAATGAACTTTTGGAACTTCATCAAGATCAAAAGCTTCTGCACAGCAAATGAAACAGTCAACAAAACAAAGAGGCAACCCACGGAATGGGAGAAGATATTCACAAATGACACTACAGACAATGGGCTGATATCCAAGATCTGTAAATAACTCCTCAAACTCAACGCCCAAAAAAGATAATAATGTAGGCAGAAGACGTGAACAGACTGAAGTAAGACTTACAAGTCTGAAGAAGACTTACAAATGGCCAACAGACACCTTAAAAAATGTTCATCATCTGGCGGCGCCTGGGTGGCTCAGTGGATTAAGCCGCTGCCTTCGGCTCAGGTCATGATCTCGGGATCCTGGGATCGAGCCCCGCATCGGGCTCTCTGCTCCGCAGGGAGCCTGCTTCCTCCTCTCTCTCTGCCTGCCTCTCTGCCTACTTGTGATCTTCTCTCTGTCAAATAAATAAATAAAATCTTTAAAAAAAATGTTCATCATCATTAGCCATTAGGGAAATTCAAATTGAAAGCACATTGAGATACCACCTTACACCAGTTGGAGTGGTCAAAATTAATGAGACGGTAAGCAACAAGTGTTGGAGAGGATGTGGAGAAAGGAGCACACTCATACATTATTGGTGAGAATGAAACTTGTTGCAGCCATTTTGGAAAACAGTGTGAAGATTCCTTAAGAAATTAAAAATAGAGCTACCCTAAGACACTGCAATTGCTCTAGTGGGTATTTACCCCAAAGACATAGATGTAGTGAAAAGAAGGGCCATCTTTACCCCAATGTTCATAGCAGCAATGCCCACAATTGCCAAACTGTGGAAAGAGACATGATGTCCTTTAACACATTAATGGATAAAGGAGATATGGCCCATATATACAATGGAATATTATGCCCCCATTAGAAAAGATGAATGCCCAACTTTTGTATCAACAAGGACAGGACTGGAGGAGATTATGCTGAGGGAAATAAGTCAATCAGAGAAAGCCAATTATCATATGGTTTCACATACTCATGGGGCATAAGGATTAAATGGAGGACATTAGGAGAAGGAAAGGAAAGGTAAATTGGGGCAAATTGGAGGGGGAGACAAAGCATGAGAGACAGTGGATTCTGAGAAACAATCTGAGGGTTATGGAGGGGATGGGGATGGAAAGATAGGTGAGCCTGGTGGTGGGTATTAAGGAGGACACATATTGCATGGAGCGCTGGATTTAGTGCATAATTAATGAATCTTGGCTCACTGAAAATAATAAAATAAAAAAAACAGAAAAAACAAAAATTATTTGAGAATAGTGGAACTAAAATGTTACATTATTTTCGGCTGTACAACATGTAGTATGACAAGTTTATATTTTTTAATTATTATTTTTTTATTTGCCTCTTTTCAGTGTAACAGTGTTCATTGTTTTTGCACCACATCCAGTGCTCCATACAGTACGTACCCTCCCAATTACCCACCATCTGGTTCCTCAACTTCACCCCCCTGCCCCTTCAAAACCTTCTGGTTGTTTTTCAGAGTCCATAGTCTCTCATGGTTCATCTCCTCTTCCAGTTTCCCTCAACTCCCTCTCCTCTCCATCTCCCCATGTCCTCCATGTTATTTGTTATGCTCCACAAATAAGTGAGACCATATGATACTTGACTCTCTCTGCTTGATTTACTTCGCTCAGCATAATCTCTTCGAGTTCCATCCATGTTGCAACAAATTTGGGTATTCATCCTTTCTGATGGAGGCATAATACTCCATTGTGTATATGGACCACATCTTCCTTATCCATTCATCCTTTGAAGGCCATCTTGGTTCTTTCCACAGTTTGGCCAACGTGGCCATTTCTGCAATAAACATTGGGGTACAGATGGCTCTTCTTTTCACTACATCTGTATCTTTGGGGTAAATACCCAGCAGTGCAATTGCAGGGTAATAGGGAAGCTCTATTCTTAATTTCTTCAGGAATCTCCACACTGTTCTCCAAAGTGGCTACACAAACCTGCATTCCCACCAACAGTGTAAGAGGGTTCCCCTCTCTCCACATCCTCTCCAACACACGTTGTTTCCTGTCTTGCTAATTTTGGCCATTCTAACTGGTATCAGGTGGTATCTCAATGCAGTTTTAATTTGAATCTCCCTGATGGCTACTGATGATGAGCATTTTTTCATGTGTCTGATAGCCAGTTGTATGTCCTCATTGGAGAAGTGCCCGTTCATATCCTCTGCCCATTTTTTTAATTTTTTTTTATTTGTTTATTTACAGAATAACAGTGTTCATTGTTTTGGCATCACACCCAGTGCTCCATGCAGTACGAGCCCTCCCTATTACCCACTAAATGGTTTCTCAACCTCCCACCCCACCGCCCCTTCAAAACCCTCTGGTTGTTTTTCAGAGTCCATAGTCTCTCATGGTTCATCTCCCCTTCCAGTTTCCCTCAATTCCCTCTCCTCTCCATCTCCCCATGTCCTCCATGTTCTTTGTTATGCTCCACAAATAAGTGAGACCATATGATACTTGACTCTCTCTGCTTGACTTACTTCGCTCAGCATAATCTCTTCCAGTCCCGTCCATGTTGCTACAAAAGTTGGGTATTCATCCTTTCTGATGGAGGCATAATACTCCATTGTGTATATGGACAACATCTTCCTTATCCATTCATCCGTTGAAGGGCATCTTGGTTCTTTCCACAGTTTGGCGACCGTAGCCATTGCTGCAATAAACATTGGGGTACAGATGGCCCTTCTTTTCACTACATCTGTATCTTTGGGGTAAATACCCAGCAGTGCAATTGCAGGGTCATAGGGAAGCTCTATTCTTAATTTCTTCAGGAATCTCCACACGGTTCTCCAAAGTGGCTACACAAACCTGCATTCCCACCAACAGTGGAAGAGGGTTCCCCTTTCTCCACATCTTCTCCAACACACGTTATTTCCTGTCTTGCTAATTTTTGGCCATTCTAACTGGTGTCAGGTGGTATCTCAATGTGATTTTAATTTGAATCTCCCTGATGGCTAGTGATGATGAACATTTTTTCATGTGTCTGAGAGCCAGTTGTATGTCCTCATTGGAGAAGTGTCCGTTCATATCCTCTTCCCATTTTTTGATTGGATTATCTATTTTGTGTGTGTTGAGTTTGAGAAGTTCTTTATAGATCCTGGATATCAACCTTTTGTCTGTACTCTCATTTGCAAATATCTTCTCCCATTCCGTGGGTTGCCTCTTTGTTTTGTTGACTGTGTCCTTTGCTGTGCAGAAGCTTTTGATCTTGATGAAGACCCAAACGTTCATTTTTGCTTTTGTTTCCTTTGCCTTTGGAGACATATCTTGAAAGAAGTTGCTGTGGCTGCTATCAAAGAGGTTACTGC